>NC_037683.1:88309303-88609303 GCF_003255815.1 Theropithecus gelada
AAACCAGCAAAAAAATTTGGGTTATTAGCAAACCTTGGCATGGGAGGTGTGCTCTCCATCTTGGAAATTAATCGTGCCAAAAGTATCTGTTGGACTTTTCATTGTGTGCTTTTCAACAGACCATTGTTCACTTTCTTTACCCTTGGCAGCTGAGATGGTCCAGGAATAATCTATCCCAGCATGGTCTCCAACCAGTCGGCCACAGTAACACCTTAAATTCAAGACCAAAAAAAACTCAACTTCAAAATAGAAAATAGATGCAATGTTTCTATCTTTTTCTAAAGTAATGTATAGATGCCATATGGTTTTTCTTAAAACTTCACATTAAGGTTTATATTAGATTTCTAACATACGAATGTCTTCTAAGTTTAGAAACACTATTAGTGGGTCTCTCCCTTGGCGGCACATTAGGATAATTTGGGGAATATTTTTTTTTAAACGCAGGAATACCTTGGAGATATTGAAAGTTTGGTTCCAGTCCACTGCAATAAAGTAAATATGGCAATAAAACTGGTCACACAAATAGTTTGGTTTCCCAGTGCATATAGAAGTTATGCTGACACTATACTGTAGTCTATTAAGTGTTCAATAGCATTATGTCTAAAAAACAACATACATACCTTAATTAAAATAATTTATTGCTAAAAAATGCTACCAACCATCTGAGCCTTCAGTGAGTTGTAATCTATGTGCTGGTGAAGGATCTTGTCTCAATGTTGGTGGTTGCTAACTGATCAGAATGGTGGTTGCTGAAGGTTAAGGTGGCTGGGGCACTATGTCTTAAAATAAGACAACAATGAAGTTTGCCACATTGATTGACTCTTTCTTTCACAAAAGATTTCTCTGTAGCATGTGATGCTGTTTGACAGCATTTTACCCACAGTAGAACTTATTTCAAAACTGGAGTCAATCCTCTCAAACTCTGCCACTGTTTTATCAATTAGGTTTATGTCATATTCTAAATCCTTTGCTGTCATTTCTACAACAGTCAATCTTCACCAGTAGATTCCATTTCAATGAATCATTTTCTTTGTTCATCCATAAGAAGCAACTCCTCATCTAATCAAGTTTTTTAATGAGATTCAGTCACACCCTTCAAGCTCCAGTTTTGATCCTAGATGTCTTGCTATTTCCAGCACCTTCTATAGTGACTTCCTCCACTGAAGTCTTGAATCTCTCAAAGTCATCCATGAAAGTTGGGATCAACTTCTCCAAAACTCTCATTAATGTTGCATTTTGACCTCCTCCCATGAATCACGAATGTTCTTAATGGCATCTAGAATGGTGAATCCTTTCCAGAAGGTTTTCAATTTACTTTGTCCGGAACCATCAGAGGAATCACTATCTATGGCAGCTAAAGCCATACAAAATATATTTCTTAAATAATAAGAGTTGAAATTCAAAATTATTTCTTGATCCATAGGCTGCAGAATGGGTGTTGTGTTAGCAGGTATGAAAACAACCTTCATCTCCTTGTAATATTTCCATAAGAGCTCTTGGGTGACCAGGTGTGTGGTCAATGAGCAGAAATATGTTTAAAGGAATCTTTTTTTTTTTTTAAGCAGTAGATCTCAACAGTGGGCTTAAAATATTCAGTAAACCAAACTAAAAACAAATGTACTGACAATCAGGCTTTGTTGTTCCATTTATAGAGCACAAGTAGAGTAAATTCAGCGTAATTATTAAGGGACCTAACATTTTGGCATGGTAAATGAGGGCTAGCTTTAACACAAAGTCACCAGCACTGGTGCTGATAGACTTGATCGATCCAAGGTTCCTACAAACCTCCAACTCTCTCCTAACAGAGAGTCAGCCTGTCCTTTGAAGCTTTGAAGCTTTGAAGCCAGACATTGACTTCTCTCTAGCTATGAAAGTCTTAGATGGCATCTTCTTCCAACATAAGGCTGTTTGTCTACATTGAACATCTTTGTTTAGTGTAGGTACCTCATCAACAATCTTAGCTAGATCATCTAAATAACTTGCTGCAGCTCCTCTGTTAGCATTTATTGCTTCACCCTGAACTTTTATATTACGGAGACTGCTTTTTTCTTTAAACCTCATGAAGCAACATCTGCTAGGTTCAAACTTTTCTTTTGAAGCTTTCTCACCTCTCTCAGACTTGATAGAATTGAAGAGTTAGGACCTTGCTCTGGATTAGTCTTTCATTTAGGGGAATGGTGTGGCTGGTTTGATCTTCTATCCAGACCACTCAAATTTTCTTCACATCAGCAATAAAGCTGTTTCTTTTCTTATCATCTGTGCGTTCACTGGAGTAGCACTTATAGTTTCCATCAAGCACCTTTCCTTTGCATTCACAACTTGGCTAATTGTTTGGCACAAAGGACCTAGCTTTTAGCCTATCTCAGCTTTCAACATGCCTTCCTCACTAAGCTTAATTATTTCTAGCTTTTGATTTAAACTGAGATATGCGAGACTCTTTATTTCATTTTGTTTCACTAAGTGGCCATTATAGGATTATTAATTGGCCTAATTTCAACATTGTGGCATCTCAAGGTAGAGAGAGGCACAAGGAGAGGGAGAGAGACAGGATCGGTCAGTGGAATAGTCAGAACATATATAACATTTATCTAATTGTTTGCCCCATCTTATATGAGACTCCAAAACAATTATAATAGTGACATCAAAGATCACCGATTAAAGATTGTCATAACAGATACAATAATGATAAGATGAAAAAGTTTGAAACATTGCAAGAATTATTAAAATGTGATGCAAAGACAAGAAATTAGCATGTGCCACTGGAAAAATGGCACTGATAGACTTGCTCAATGCAAGGTTCCCACAAACCTCTACATTATACAAAATGCAGTATCAGTAAAGCACAATGAAGTAACACACATGAGGTATATGCCTGTACTAAAAATCTCTTGCATGCTCATGTTCATAGCAGCATTATTCTGAATATCCACAAAGTGGAAGCAACACAAATGTCCATCAGTGGAGGAGTGGACAAACAAATGTGGTATATAAATACCACGGTATATGATTCAGCCTTAAAAAGGAAGAAAATACTGATATATGCTATAACATGGGAAAACCTTGAAGACATTATGCTAATTAAAAGAAGTCAATCGCAAAAAGATAAACAGGCCAAGTGTAGTGGCTCATGCCTGTAATTCCAGCATGTTGGGAGGGCAAGGTGGGAGGATCGCTTGAAGCCAAGAGTTCATGACTAGCCTGGGCAACACAGCAAAACCCTGTCTCTACAAAAAATATAAAAATTAGCCCCGCGTGGTGGCACAAGTCTGTAATCTCACCTACTAGGGAGGCAGGAAAATCACTTGAGACTGGGAGGCAGAGGCTGCAGTGACCTGAGATTACATCACCGTACTCCAGCCTGGGCAACAAAGTCAGACTCTGTCTCAAACAAAACAAAAAGTAAAAATAATGTATCATTTTATGCATTATCTACAACGCGTTGAATAAAACTAACAAAAATACAAATATAGAGGGAAAGACTTATAATTTAGATGAGTAAAAAGAGCCTCTCTGACATTTTGGGATGGATGATTTAAAAAAAAATTTACGTAAAAAATAAATAAAAAGAGCCTCTCTAGGAAATCAATTTGACATCAAGAGAGTTCTTATCTCTTCAAAATGAATATCGAGAAGCAGAGAACATTTGTCATTTATTATAAAGAATTGAGTACAGTTCCTACTGTGACTTTCACCTCACCTTGATTAATCAATCAACAGATAAGTTGATTCTGCTTAGTTGCCTGGATATTA
This sequence comes from Theropithecus gelada, assembly GCF_003255815.1. Classification (NCBI taxonomy): domain Eukaryota; kingdom Metazoa; phylum Chordata; class Mammalia; order Primates; family Cercopithecidae; genus Theropithecus; species Theropithecus gelada. The sequence continues at coordinate 88,313,054 of NC_037683.1, forward strand.
AATTTCTGTTTTCTTGTCAATACAAACAAGTCAATTTATGGCCCAGTATATGAATAGACATTTAAGGGGCAAATTGTTTGCTTCTTTTTTTTCCCTATAATTAAAGTTCATTCTCTTCTTAAAGTGAAATTTGTATTTCTAAATTTATGTACCTCCTTTGCAAGAAGGGCCCTATTATATTATTTTAAAGTTCTTGCTATACCTATCTAATTCTCATTTAAAATAATTACATTATTTTCTGGTATGAACTTCAGTGACAAATTTTTAAATGAGAATTAGGTATAGCAGGAACTTTAAAAACTGAAAACACTTTTCTTGTTGATTTTTTTTTTTTTTTTTTGAGACAGAGTCTCACTCTGTTGCCCAGGCTGAAGTGCAGTGGCATGATCTCTGCTCACTGCCCCCTCCACCTCCTGGATTCAAGCAATTCTCCTGCCTCAGCCTCCAAAGTAGCTAGGATTACAGGGGTGTGTCACCACGCCCGGATAACTTTTTTGCATTTTTAGTAGAGACGAGGTTTCACCAGGTTGCCCAGGCTGGTCTTGAACTGCTGACCTCAGGTGATCTACCCACTTCGGCCTTCCAAAGTGCTGGGATTACGGTCGTGAGCCACCACTCCCGGCTATTTTACAATATTTTTCTAAAATGCACACTTTTAAGAAGTTATCTTCATCTATTAAAATCTTCAGACCTGGGTTTGTTTACAAGTTCCAAAAAACCTAGTCATCAATCCTATGAGTCTACAAACCACACGTGGCTCCATGCACTAATCTACCACGACATTATTCCTTTCCTACCTTGAGTATACAGATGAGGTGTTCTGCAAGTTAACAATGGTCTTTTCACGATTAGGTGCTACTATGTACCCACCATCAAGTTTTAACCAAAAATGGCTGACAATGTCAAGTATTAGCAAGGACACATTTCTTTTGTAAAACAGTTTTTAAAAATTATTATAAGTTTTAACATTCTCGCTTTTTAAAATTTTTACTTTTTAGTTTGAGATAAGTTCTTACTCCATCACCCAGGCTGGAGTGCAGTGGTGTGACCATGGCTCACTGCAGGCTCGACTTTCCGTGCTCAATCAATCCTTCCACCTCAGCATCCCGTGCAGCTGGAATTACAGGCACGGACTATCACATCTGGCTAATTTGGGGTTCTGCCACGTTGCCCAAGCCGGCGTTGAACTCCTGGGCTCTAGCAGTCCTTTTGCCTCGGTCTCTCAAAGTGCTGGGATTTTTAATCATTATTTTAAGATGTTAATTTGCATTCAATATTGTCAAAGGTAGGCTGGTCTGATGGTAGTAGATTATCAGAACTTACTAACATTAGTGTCACTAAAGTTGGTATACAATCCCCCACTGCTAAATTTGACTGGCTTTAAATATATATATATATATATATATATAGTCATATATATATGTAGTCAAAGACAAAGTATACTCTAAACCATTATCATTCTTGATTTTAAGGGCCACAAATAACTTCGTGTCTCTGATTAAAGTTATGAAGCCTACACTCAGGAATTCTGAAAAATAGATAAATAATGCAGTTATGAAGCCAGTCTCAAGAAAAAATATATACGTAGTAGTAGTTCCCCCTTATCTTCAGGGCATATGTTCCAAGACCTCCAGTGGGTGCCCAAAACCTCAGATAGTACCAAACCTAATTGCTGTCAATCAGAACAGGTTTCTGTTCACGTCTTCCACCCACAAATGCAACAACTGTTTCATTTTAACTAAGCACTTATCAAAATTATGGCCCTGTGGCCATAATTTTGCAGCTGAAGGTACAGCAGTAAAACTAGCATGAATTTATTTTTCCTTCTTCACAATTTCATGGATAGAAGATGGATTCGTACCACAGATATTAGCAACTTCAGCTAACTTTTATTCTTACCTTATTAAGCTGAGAACTTTCACCTTTTCACTTAAAGAACACACTTTATGGCTCTTTGGCACATCCAAATTGCCTGCATCACTATTCTTGCACTTTGGAGCCATTATGAAGGGTTACTTGGATCCAAGTACTGCAACACCAAGATAGTCAACCTGATAACCCTGACAGCTACTAAGCCACTAACAGGTGGGGAGCGTCTGTAGCATGGCTAGGCCGGACAAAGGAATGATTCATGTCCTAGGTTGGACAAAGCAAATGGCAAGAGATTTTATCAGGCCACTCAGAATGGCACACAATTTTAAACCTATAAATAGTTTTTTTCTGGGATTTTCTATTTAATATTTTTGGCCCATGAGAAACTGAAACAATGGAAAGTAAAATGGCAGAAAAGGGGGGACTACTCCTTTCAAATTTCTAAACCTTCTTTAATTAAAAATCGCATCCTGGGAGCTTGTAGTGAGCTGAGATCCGGCCACTGCACTCCAGCCTGGGCGACAGAGCGAGACTCCGTCTCAAAAAAAAAAAAAAAAAAAAAAAATTGCATCCTGGTCCACAGTTTTCCCCAACTGCCCTGCCTCCAGCTGGATGATAATGCCTGCATTGCCTCACCTGAAAGAGTCAGTATTCTTCTTGACAGCTTTTCATTCTAAATTTCAGTGTCTATATTCTGATGCACAATTAATTGCATAAACTACGTAAGGTGCAGTATATATTAGTAAATGTTATATTTAACTTCTATATATCTGCTTATCTGATAACAAATATATCCAGTGAGAAGAAAAAAACGTAAAAAAATCTAGACAGGGCCAGAGCTCAATTTCCAAACTGTTCCAAAGAGACAACAGAGACAAATACATTTGAGTACAAGGTGGAGAAATGTGGCTAGCTGTTATGGACTGAATTGTGTTCCAACAAAATTCATACGCTGAAGCCCTGACCCCAATGTGACTGAATTACCTCCTTAAAGTTAAATTAAGTTAAATTCAGCAGGGCGCGGTGTCTCACGCCTTTCATCCCAGCACTTTGGGAGGCCCAGGGGGGCAGATCACCTGAGGTCAGGAGTTTTAGATCAGCCTGGCCAACATGGTGAAACCTCATCTCTACTAAAAATACAAAAAATTAGCCAGGTGTGGTGGCAGGTGCCTGTAATCCCAGCTACTCGGGAGGCTAACACAGGAGAATCGCTTGAACCCAGGAGGTGGAGGTTGCAGTGAACTGAGATCGCACCATTGCACTCCAGCCTGGGCAATAAGAGTGAGACTTCATCTCAAAAAAAAAAAAAGAGTTAAGTTAAATTAAGTCATAAAGGTGGAGGACTAATTTGATAGAAATGATGTCCTTAGAAGAGGGAGAGATCCCCAGGATGTGTGCACACAGAGAAAAACCATCTGAAGACACAGTAAGAAGGTGGCCATCTGCAAGCCAAGGAGAGACCACAAGAGAAATCAACCCTGCAAACAACCTGGTCTTGGATTTCTGCCCTCCAGAACTGCGAAAAATTCATTTCTGTTGTTTAAACCATCTAGCTTGTTATGGCAGCTCTAGATGACTAAAATCCTAGTTATATATAGAACAGTGGGTTGTACCTGACAAGCAGGGGTACCCATAAACAAGAGCTGAAGCGCAGGCAGCCAGACCATAAACAGGAAGCATCTAGGAAGCGATGTGTCCTGGAGCAAAAGCACTGGACCAGGAAATGGCCAATGCCGTGCTAATCTCTACTCTCCCAAAGCCTCTATTTCTTCAACTGCAGTAATGTAAGCATTGGTTGGACAAGGTGGTCTCTAATGCCTTTCCTTTCCTTTCATTGTGTGACTGAGAACCTGTAGCAATGCTCACTGAGCAGGACCCTGCTCTGAAAGAGCTGATCAGTGGGCTTAGGACACTTATTGTGCAGCTAGTGTACTGAGCAGCATGTCAGGTAGCACATGGTGAGAAGTTACAGGGGAAACAGAAGTGTCTACAACTTACAGTCTCTTCAGAGAACTAGAACAGGGCTGGGCGCAGTTCTATAATGCCAGCACTTTGGGAGGCCGAGGCAGGCGGATCACTTGAGGTCAGGCATTCTAGACCAGCCTGGACAACATGGTGAAACCCCGTCTCTACTAAAAATACAAAAATCAGCTGGACGTGGTGGCACGTGCCTGTAATCCCAGTTACTCAGAAGGCTGAAGCACGAGAATCACTTGAACCCGGGAGGTGAAGTTATAGTGAGGTGAGATTGGGTCACTGCCCTCCAGCCTGGGCGACAGAGGGAGACTCCGTGTCAAAAAAAAAAGATAACCAGAACAAGCACAGGTGATGAAAACTTCGGTATATGCAAAAACCAGCGTAAGGCCAGGCGTGGTGGCTCACGCCTGTAATCTCCCCAATTTGGGAGGCTGAGATGGGTGGATCACATGAGGTCAGGAGTTCGAGACCAGCCTGGCCAACATGGTAAAACCCTGTCTCCACTAAAAATACAAAAATCATCCAGGTGTTATGGCACGTGCCTGTAATGCCAGCTTCTTGCGAGGGGGAGGCAGGAGAATTGCTTGAACCTAGGAGGCAGAGGTTGCCGTGAGCAGAGATCGCACCATTGTACTTCAGCCTGGGTAACAAGAGCGAAACTTCGTCTCAAAAAACAAAACAAAACAAAACAAAAAGTCAAAGTAAGAATATTGGGGTTCCATATGGAAAGGTTCTTAACGTAAAGGGAGGCACAGTAATCACAAAAGTACAGCATATACATAATCAGGATCTACTAGTTAGAATGGTGTCATCCGACCATCTTTTGGGACAAGGGTCACCCTTCAAAATGAAGCAGCATCTATTCAAATACAAGACAAATAATGATTCATCTGCCTGGCTTTTTCCCCGCAGAACATAAATTGAGGTAACCACATCTGGAGAGATAACTCATTATGCTTTTATAAGGTAGTTCTTTAGTGCAAACCAACTTTCAGATTAAGTGTATTTCTATTCTAATTATCTACTTGATTTGAGTTGACATTTTATTCTTTTTTTTTTCCCCAGTTCATTAAATTGTAGCAAGGTCCCATAGAAGAAACAGATCTCCAAAATTAAAAAATATATATTTATGTTTGTCCCTTTAATTACAACTTTTGAAGTCTCAAAGAACATATCACCAACAAGTACTAAAAGCTCACTTTATATAAATGTCAATTCCAAGAGGGAGGTAAAAAAACAAAAGTTAATTCCCTCTCAAATTGTTTTATAAATTCAGTAAAATACCCATCACTCAGAGCATTTCACAGCCATGTTAAAAACAAAAAGTAAAATTTAAAAAGAAAGAAAAAAACCCATCAAAATCTCAAAATATTTTTCAGGGAACATGACAAGGTGATTCTAAAATTTATATTATGTCGGCCAGGTGCGGTGGCTCATGCCTGTAATCCCAGCACTTTGGGAGGCCAAGGAAGGCAGCTCACTTGAGGTCAGGAGTTTGAGATCACCCTGGCCAACATGGTGAAACCTCATCTCGCTAAAAATACAAAAAATTAGCCAGGCGTGGTGGCGTGCGCCTGTAATCCCAGCTACTTGGGAGGCTGAGGCACGAGAATCGCTTGAACCTGGGAGGCAGAGGTTGTGGTGAGCCAAGATTGCACCACTGCACTCCAGCTTGGGGGACAAAGCTAGACTCTGTCTCAAATAAAAAAAAAAAACAAAAACAAACAAACAAACAAACATATATATATATAAAAAAAAAATCACTTATTGACAAGGAGATTTAGGATTATTTTAAAGTATTACAATATAGTCCAGGTGCAGTGGGTCCCAGCACTTTGGGAGGCTGAGGCAGGAGGATCGCTCAAGGCCAGGAGTTCTAGAATAGCCTGGACAACATAGCAAGAACCCATCTCTATAAAAAACAAAAAACATCAGCCAGGCACAGTGGTACATGCCAGGAGTTAGGTAGCTACTCAGGAGGCTGAGGAGTGGGGATCACTAGAGCCCAAGAGTTTGAGGTTGCCATGAGCTATGATTGCACCACTGCAATTCAGCCTGGGAAACACAGCAAGACCTTGCCTTTAAAAATTAGAATTTTTTTTTTAAAGATAGTATTGCAATGTAGTGGAACTGCTTTTAAAACATACTATTTTAAATAAAATGTTTTCTTTTTCTTTTTGAGACAGGGTCTTGCTGTGTTGCCCAGGCTGAATGTGAACTCCTTGGCTCAAGCTATCCCCCATCCTCAGTCTCCTGAGTAGCTAGGACTATAGGCATGTGCCCACCATGCTTGGTTAAAATTTTCTTTCAATAAAATAAAATTTGTATAAACGCATAAAAGTCTTTTGAAAAGTAAAAACAATTTTTTAAAAGATAAATAAAGGATAGGAAACTTGCCCTATCAGATATCAAGACATATATTACAAGACTATAATAATGAAACAGAGCGGCATTTGACAAGTGTAAAAGTAGATCAAAAGTACTGAAAAGAAAGCTCAGAAACAAAGCCATAGACAGACAGAAATGTGGTATATAACACAGACAGCACCAGAAATGAATGAGACTAGGGGAGACTGCTCAGTAACTCGTATTAGGACATTTGGCTCTCCCTATCAAAAAAAATAAAACTACTCTCAGCTAGGTGCAAAAATGACTAGTTTGTAACTATTTTTAATTTCTGAGAGGTATAAAAGTGGATGCTTTTCCAGTATTTTCACATTTAGTTATCTCTGAAGGTTGTGGGGTTGAGGTTTTGTAGGACATTGACAAGGAGAGTTTCTGAAGAATACAGTAGGAGCTGGGGAGAATAAATGAAGTCTTTTCTTTTTATTATATCCTTATTTTGCTTTGCATTTTATTAGGTTCGTGCAACAGTAATTGTGGTTTTCACCATCACTTTCTTTCTTTCTTTTTTTTTTTTTTTTGAGACGGCGTCTCCCCCCTTTTTTTTTTTTTGAGACAGAGTCTCCCTCTGGAGTGCAGTGGCACCATCTCGGCTCACTGAAAGCTCCGCCTCCCGGGTTCACGCCATCCTCCTGTCTCAGCCTCCCGACTAGCTGGGACTACAGGCGCTTGCCACCACGCCCAGCTAATTTTTTGTATTTTCAGTAGAGATGGGGTTTCACCGTGTTAGCCAGGATGGTCTTGATCTTCTGACCTCATGATCCACTCGCCTGGGTCTCCCAAAGTGCTGGGAGTACAGGTGTGAGCCACCGCATCCAGCGTTCACCATTACTTTCAATAGCAAACACCACAATTACGTTTGCACCAATCTAACAGCAAAATTTGAAATAATTACTAAAAGGAAAAAAAAAAATTGAAGAAAAAGTGAGAGGTCAGCCAAGTAGAAATTCTTCTTCCAGCAATCTCCTCCTTCTCCTTCTTGTTCCATATCTGTGGATGCTGGTTTCCTCTCCCCATGATTTGCTAAACTGACGATTCCAAGTTTTTATTTTATTATTTTATTTTATTTTATTTTCTGAGACAGGGTCTCACTCTGCCACCCAGGCTGGTGCAGTGGCATAATGACAGCTCACTGCAGCCTTGACCTCCCAAGTTCAAGCAATCCTCTCACCTCAGCCTTCCAAATAGCTGGATCTACAGGCACACACCCACACATCCCGCTACAATTTTTTGGGTTTTGTTTTTGCTTTTGTATGTCGAGACAGGGTTTTACCATGTTGTCCAAACTGGTCTCAAATCAGACCTCAAGCAGTCCACCCGCCTTGGCCTCCCAAAATCCTGGAATTACAGGTGTGAGTGACCGTGCCTAGCCCCAAATGTTTTTTTCCAAGAATAAATTTAACTTTGGTTCAATCCATTATATAAACTTCAGGCTATGATCAAAATCAAGAAAATTTCATTTCCTTCCACTTACAAAAGAGAAAGGTAAAAACGGTCACGTAGTTTAAAATGCAAATCACTGTTAAAATTTATATTGCACTAAAGAGCTGTTTTTGTCCATAAGCTTAGTATGCATACACAGCACCTGCAAGTCATACATCAATTATAGTCCCGTATGTGCATGCAGCATCTTCATTATCCAAATGCGATCATAAAACTAAAATGTAATGCTTTACAAGTGTTTCCAATGCTTTACAAGTAGAAATTCTTGTCGAAGGGCCTTAGCCAATTTACATGTCTCAGTAATTCAAGTAGTCTATTACGTTTGAATACTCACTCTCCATCAAAAACATCTTTTTAAAACTTCCCTTGGAAAGGTAAATCGTATGCACCATTTACTGAGTCCATTCAAGATATGAGGAAACTGTCCCAGTGAATTTTAAATAGGATGCCTAAAAGCTAAAAGTAATCTTGCTTATCTAAGTCTTACCTGATTAAATTCTGGCAGAACTGGCATGCTGGAGTACACCTAAATTAAAGAAATAAAACCTCTGTTAGTTTGTTGGTGTATTTGAAAACACATTTAATGCTTGTACAGTAAATATCTATTCTTTTGCATGATCTATAAAACAAGGTTTGCTGAAATTCATATATCATGTTCCAAATATTCCATTATGGCATTTACCACATATAGTTACTGCAGCAACTATGATCTAATTAATACAACATTCAGTTTAGAACCAAAATACCTCAATTTAAATCTCAGATAATAATATGTAATGTGTCTAATGGTACCTGGTAGACAGTGTGTACAATAATGGTAGCTATTATTATTATTAAACTATGAAGATAACACAGATTTCTTGAGAATCAAGACAATATATATATGTAAACCACTTTAAAACCATAAAGCACTATCAAATAAGGGACATTTGGTATAATTATAAATAATCCTTTATCTTTCTTTTTTATGATTCAGAAGAACCTTATGGATTTAGGGGTTAGCACTGTGGTCATCAATCATATTTTTGGGCCAGGCACAGTGGCTTATGCCTGTAATCCCAGCACTTTGGGAGGCTGAGGTGGGAGGATTGCTTGAGTTCAGGAGTCCAAGACCAGCCTGGGCAACATAATAAGACCTTGACTCTTATTAAAAAACTCAAAAAATTAGCCCTGTGTGCTGATGTGTGCCTGTGATCCCAGCTACTGGGGAGGCTAAGGTGGGAGGATTGCTTGAGTCCTGGAGGTTGAGGCTTCAGTAAGCCAAGGTCATGCCACTGCACTGCAACGTGGGGGACACAGCAAGATCTTGTGTCAAAATGTGTGTGTGTGTGTGTGTGTGTGTGTGTGTGTGTGAAGAAGTATTAACAGGGAATTCTAGTTAAAATAATGGAAGAGGCCGGGCGCGGTGGCTCACACCTGTAATCCCAGCACTTTGGGAGGCCGAGGCAGGCGGATCACAAGGTCAGGAAATCGAGACCACGGTGAAACCCCGTCTCTACTAAAAATACAAAAAATTAGCCGGGCGCAGTGGCGGGCGCCTGTAGTCCCAGCTACTCGGAGGCTGAGGCAGGAGAATGGTGTGAACCCGGGAGGTGGAGCTTGCAGTGAGCCGAGATCGCGCCACTGCACTCCAGCCTGGGCGACTGAGTGAGACTCCGTCTCAAAATTTAATAAAAAAAAAAAAAAAAAAAAAGGAAGAAAAGGTAATGTTCATAAAATAAGGGTCGCTCTAAGTTATTCAGAAACTAATATTCAGGACTTTTATTTCTTCCTGTCCCAGCCTTTCCGGAATGCCTTTTCTCAGAAGCTTGCTTTCAACAGTAAATTGAATATGAGAAGGAAAAAGATGTTATAATCAAGTGTATCACATTTGTTTCTTATTGGGAGCTACAAAAATAATAAAAGAAAGAAACTTTTATCGATATTTTAAAAAATGAATTATCACCCTCTTCCTGTGCACCGTAATGAAGAAAACCACATAAAAGCTACAATTCTGAGAATTTTACTAGAATCTAAGAAAAAGGCTGGCATAGAAGAAACAGCCATAATCATCCACTAACTTTTATCTATAAACCCACAATATAGAGACTGTTTTCTCACTTGCTAAAGTATACCATGCCTTAGAACATTCGTGGAATTAACAATCATTGATATTCTTCTTCAGTCTATGGGCTAGTAAAAGAGTAATTTCATCACTTTTTTTGAGATTCAAGATTATTGTGAAAATGATTTTTTTATTCACAGACACAAAATGAACCACCTGAATCAATTTGCATTCCAGTCACCACCACACGATGTCATAAAAGATGAAGGGGAAAAACAAGGTTATCTTGGCATACTATAAACTTTTTTTAAGCAGGTAAAATGAGAATTTCCAATCACAAGACTTACAAATCATAGGTAATTCAGTAAGGGTGGGACTAGTAAATATTTAACAAAGGCAAGGAAAACTATTTCAGTCATCTCCAAAGAACTAGAATTTCAAAAACCTTACCATGCTACCCTTGATAAGCACATAGTTATGAGTTCTAAACCTTAAAGGAATAAAAGGACAAATGCTCAAAAATATCTAAAAATAGAGTAGTTCCCTTACTTAAAATATTACTCTTCTATTTTCCTTTTAATTTATTTTTCCAAGGGCAATGTCAATCTTAATTTCACAGACCTGATTACCCAGAGGAATTTTCCATAGCCCTTTCTTCCCCTATCTTTCACTAGTTGCTTTTTTGACCTTCGTTCTACAAGTAGAGCTTCCAAAGCGTTGTCAAGAACTCAGTAGTCAAACTCAAATTATTCCATCTGCTGCCGATTATCTGCTCAATCCAAAAGCCTACGGGCGCTCGCTTCGGCAGCACACATACTAAAATTGGAATGATACAGAGAAGATTAGCATGGCCCCTGCTCAAGGATGACATGCAAATTCATAAAGCATTCCATAAAAATAAAGTCTATGGAAGGAAAATGGAACTGAAATTACCTGTTCGTCTAATCTGGGCACAGTGTAATGAAATATACCAGTCACTATTTTCCACAGATACTTTAGTTGGGGATAAGAAACACTCACAATATTTGGAATATTCAGTATTCAGAAAACGTAAATTATTGATTCCAACTCAGTGAAACGGATGTAACACTAGATATTTCTGTAACGTCTATACCCCCATCAAGAGGAACAGAAGCATCAAGTAGAATAAAATCCACGACAATATTAACAGTGACGGCATTGAGAAAAACTTCTTTATACTTCATTAAATTCCTTAAACGGATATTTATCACCGGGCGCAGTGGCTCATGCCTGTAATCCCAGCACTTTGGGAGGCCGAGGTGGGTGGATCACAAGGTCAGGAGATCAAGACCATCCTGGCTAACATGGTGAAACCCCATCTACTAAAAATACAAAACTTAGCCAGGCATGGTGGCAGGCACTTATAATCCCAGCTACTCGGGAGGCTGAGGCAGGAGAATTGCTTGAACCCGGGAGGTGGAGGTTGCAGGGAGCTGAGATTGAGCCATTGCACTCCAGCCTGGGGGACAAGAGCGAGACTTCGTCTCAAAAAAACGAAAAAAAAAAAAACACAGATGTTTATCAAGAGCCTACTATGTGGCGGGCACTGTCACAGACACTGGAGTAAGAGTAAGGTACAAATTAACAAGGTCCCTGTTCTTCCCAGATTTTCTACAATAATCATGTACTATTTTTATAAAGTGAAAGAAATAAACATTGAAAATTCTAACTTTATAGATGTAATCAAATCTTCTAAACAAGTCATATTTCTAAAATTCTAATTTTATGGATATAATCAAATCTTCTAAACAAGTCATATTTCTAAGTTTCTATAAACAGTCCTCCAGGTAGTGTTTTTTTTAAAAGAAGAATGTAATTGAAAATTTTACCTGTGAGGATTTTTTGAGCTGGGTATGACTGTGCTACATTCTCTCTTGTCAAATACTCCTTTAATCCAGGATTTCTGGGACTAAAAAGAAAGTGTCATTATTTTATACTCAATTATGTGACAAAACAATGTAACCATAGTAGTTCGGGCAGGTAAGAAATACTCAAGTATCATGAATGCTAATTAAAGTGCCAAGACCAATCCCACACAGGCTAAGCATTTACCAGTTTCTATTACAGATTATATAGGCACAAATAAGCCAAATGTGAACATTAAACGACACACAAAGTGAATATGGCCACAATCCCACTTTGAGTAACCGAAGCCCTACATGAACAAACCCCTAGCAAGGAAGTAAAGATATAACTGATTTATCCTCTTAAATCTGCCAAAAGTCACTTCTACATCTTGTACCATAATCCTATGGAATAAATACAAAGCTCCCAAAACTTCAAAATCTTTACCTATCAAGTCCCACTTTGGCTAAGATTTCACAGGAAACTGGAAAGAGTGTCTCTGACTTCAGCAAGATTCAATACACATTCTGCAAGCATAGTTTACCACTGACTGTGTTGTTACAGGTTGCACAGCCTATAACTGCCCCTAAATCCAAGTGAGACATTGATACCTAGTCTTCCTCCTAATAAACTCTCTCCCATTCTACAGAATCCATGTCACAGCCAAGCTCCTCCATAAGCTATATTACAAGTCCAGTGGCAGAGGACACTGGATCGACTATACAGCCCAACTACTTATGAGCCTGGCCTCATCCTAATATAAAAATATTTTGGCTCTAAATGGTATAAGAATATGTGTCCTAGCTGGTCACGGTGGCTCACGCCTGTAATCCCAACACTTTTGGGAGGCCGAGGCGGGTGGATCACTTGAAGTCAGAAGTTCGAGACCATACTGGCAAATATGGTGAAACCTCGTCTCTACTAGAAATACAAAAAATTAGCTGGGCATGGTGGCGGGCAACTGTAATCCCACCTACTCGGGAGGCTGAGGCATGAGAATCGCTTGAACCTGGGAGGCAGAGATTGCAGTGAGCCAAGATCACGCCACTGTACTCCGGCCTGGGTGGCAGAGCGAGACTCTGTCTCAAAAAAAAAAAAAAAAAAAAAAAAAAAATATATATATATATATATATGTTTCCATATTACTTTATATACACATAGATATTAGAACAGAGATGAAACGAAGGCTTTCTAAAAGGGAGCTTTTTCAAACTCCATGTCAGTGCAGTCCCCACCTCACTCTTATATCTACTCCCATTCTACTGTGGAGGGAAATGCACTAGGCCAGAAAATATGCTACAAATCCAGCTGTGGTACCTCATTATCACACTATCCTCAAAAAAAGTTCAGTGGATCTTGTCCAAAATGCACCAATCCTAAACATAAGTGTTCATCACCGAACAGAACTGTAAATAATCGAAGTCCAGACTTTTTAAAGTAAAATAGAAAGGAGAAAAACAGAGATTAGTTGATGGGCTCCTGTGTATTTAAATCTTATCTATAAACAAGGAAAACTTCCCAGATCAAGGCCAGAGTCATCTTAAATCCTTTTATTCTCTTATTCTTTTTGCATGGTCAGCAGCATTTTCTATGTATTAAAAGATATTCACTAAATTGGCAAAACACTAACAACATAAACTTGGGAAAATTCAGAGTCACAGAATTTATTTATTTAGTTAGTTAGTTAGTTTTATTTTTTTGAGACAGAGTCTTGCTCTGTCGCCCAGGCTGGAGTGCAACGGCGCAATTTTGGCTCACTGCAACTTCCACCTCTTGGTTTCAAGTGATTCTCCTGCCTCAGCCTCCTGAGTAGCTGTGATGACAGGTGTGCACCACCATGTCTGGCTAATTTTTGTATTTTTAGTAGCAACAGGGTTTCACCATGTTGGTCAGATTGGTCTCAAACTCCTGACCTCAAGTGGTCTGCCTGCCTTGGCCTCCCAAAGTGCCAGGATAACAGGCGTGAGCCACTGTGCCCAGCCCAGAGTCATAGAATTTAAAAGGAACTAAATGAACAGAGAATTCAAAATCTATTTATTTCAACAAGAAATGACACAATCTGGCCGAGCACAGTGGCCCACACCTGTAATCCCAGTACTTTGTGAGGCCGAGGCAGGTGGATCACTTGAGCTCAGGAGTTCCAGACCAGCCTGGACAACATGGTGAAACTGTGTCTCTACAAAATACAGGAATAAAAACAGCCATGCGTGGTGGCATGTGCCTACAATTCTCAGTAACCCAGGAGGCTGAGGTGGGAGGATTGCTTAAGTCCAGGGAAGTCGAGGCTGCAGGGAGCCATAATTGTGCCATTGCACTCCAGCCTGGGCAACAGAGTGAGACCCTGTCACCACAAAAAAAAAAAAGAAAGAGAGAGAGAGAAAGAAAAGAAAAGAAAGAAAGAAAACAATATTTTTGAATCAGTCAGCCCTGTCCCCTATTCAAAAACGTTAACAATTTGATTTATTCATTCTCCAAACATTAAATACCTAATTTTTGCAAAGCACTGACAAACTTGTTACAAAAAGTCAGTATGTCCTCAAAGAATTCTTCATTCTGAATTTCAAAATACCTGAATCTATGAATTCATTCAACAAGTATTTTGGACAGGCCTCCATGCTGCATGCTGGGACTTCTACTGCGAACCAGACAAAGTTCCTGCTCTCAAGGAAGTTAGAATAAAAAGGAGGAAACAGATAAGAAACTGATATCATTAAACTTTATGTGCACCAATTAACTATTTTTAAATTTTTTAAAAAATTTGTCAAGCCTCTGAGACAAGTTCAAGGCCAATTAACTATTAAAAACAGATGTAAAAAGGGTATCTAATGTAGAAGCCTATATAGACAAAATAGGCAAGCTGTGCTCAACCACTCCCTTCTTTCGAAATGCTGAATGGCAGCTCTGTAGTAGGACTACCCGAACAAATTATTCAATTTCTTCATGCCTGTTTGTCTATCCAAATGGGGATAATAATAGTCCCTCGGCGGGGTGCGGTGGCTCACGCCTGTAATCCCAGCACTTTGGCAGGCTGAGACGGGCGGATCACGAGGTCAGGAGATCAAGACCATCCTGGCTAACACGGTGAAACCCCATCTCTACTAAAAATACAAAAAAATTAGCCGAGCGTGGTGGTGGGCGCCTGTAGTCCCAGGTACTCGGGAGGCTGAGGCAGGAGAATGGCGTGAACCCGGAAGGCGGAGCTTGCAGTGATTTGAGATCGCACCACTGCACTCCAGCCTGGGCGACAGAGCCAGACGCTGTCTCAAAAAACAAAAAAAAAAATAGTACCTCATAGAACCATTGAAAGGATTAGATAAAGGTTTAGAATTATTCCTGGGAGTTATCAAGTCTGAATAAAGCTTAGGTATTATTAGTAGTAATATCAAAGGTAAAAATTGGCTTTAGGTTAACGGTCTGAGAACTTAACTTTGATGTATTTTTTTTTTTCATAGAAAAATGCCTCCTGACCTCCAAATTTCCCTCACAGTCGCTCTCATACTACTATTTAATGACCTTTACAGGTTCACATCTTCCCTGGACTCCAGCTCCTATAGGCCCCATGCCAGTCATTTCTATTGCCCCAGGGTCTAACCCAATGATTGTTGAATAAGCAACAAACATGCTGAAAATAGAACTTCAGGAACCCATGTATACCATTTTCCCTCCAAAGGTGTAAACAGGAAGCCCATGCCATAACAAGAATGTGGAAACTTTCCTCCTTCAACTCCCAGTTATCTTATCTCAAAACTACCAGAAGGGAAAAAAAAGCGGCCTTAGCTTGAAAATGTTTCAAATAATTCTCAGTTTAGAACTTTACTTCCCACCCTGCCAACCTCGTAATAGTTCCTTTGCAATATACTCTCCAGCAGACTTCGGAGAGACCTCCATGTTCAGTTCAACAGAGAACCAAATGTTTGTTCTGATGGGACAAACAGCCAATGCGCTAGCTTCTGCCACTAGAGCAGCAAATCTGTTGTGGTTGTGGTAGTTGAGAGTAAGGATTTTGACATTTCTGCAGCTATCATGGCAGTCTTCATAGACTGCATGTTTTTGCTTTTTAATTGTTGTAATTTAGGGGAAGGAAAGGCAAAGGAGAAAGAAGGGAAATAGTGTGTTGCTCTCAATTTGCGTCATCCTAAAACATAATCAGATTTTATATCTAATCTTTGGCCTGAGGTCAGGCTGGGGAATTGCAATGAAATGTTCAAAGACTAATATAGTGAGATGGCGAGGGATCCAAGTCTGAATGTGAAATTCATTTATGTTTCATGTACACCATATATGCATAGCCAAAAGGTAATTTTACACAATATCTTTTTAAAAATTATACATCAAATTGTCCAGGTGTGGTGGCTCATGCCTGTAATCCCAGCACTTTGGGAGGCCAAGGTGGGCAAGTCACTTGAGGTCAGGTGTTCGAGACCAGCCTGGCCAACATGGCAAAACCCCATCTCTACTAAAGACACAAAAATTAGCCCGGCATGGTGGCAGGCACCTGTAGTCCCAGTTACGCAGGAGGCTGAGGCCAGGAGTCAGAGGTTGCAGTGAGTTGAGATCATGCCACTGCACTCTAGCCTGGGCGACAGAACAGGATTCTGTCTCCAAATAAATAAATAAGTAGTTTTATGCATGCAACAAAGTTTTTTGTTTTGTTTTGTTTTGTTTTGTTTTCTTGAGATGGAGTTTCTCTCTTGTTTCCCAGACTGGAGAGCAATGGCGCAATCTTGGCTCACTGCAACCTTTGCCTCCTGGTTCAAGCAATTCTCCTGCCTCAGCCTCCCGAGTAGCTGGGATTACAGGCATGCACCACCACACCCGGCTAATTTTTGTATTTTTAATAGAGATGGGGTTTCACCATGTTGGCCAGGCTGGTCTCAAACTCCTGACCTCAGGTGATCCACCCACCTCGGCCTCCCAGAGTGCTGGGATTACAGGCATGAGCCACTGTGTCTGGCCGAAACAAAATTTTAACTGCATTTCAACTGCCACCTGCCACATGAGGTCAGATGTGAAATTTTCCGCTCATGGCACTCAAAAAGTTTCAGATTTTAGAGCATTTCACATTTCAGATTTTCAGATTAGGGATGTTCAACCTGTATTTCTGCTCTAAGGCTTCTTAGGGTTCCCAGATAAATTCTCTTGGGGTACTCGCTAAGAAGGCATAATTTCACAGGTGTTCCTTAATTTTCAAAACAGTGACCTTTGTTTTAAAAAAAAAAAACATCCACAAGGCTGTATGATTGGAGGTAAAGGGAGACAAAGACAACAGGTCATTTGTTTTCTTTCTACAACTTTTTTGCACCTTAAAAAAAATCTATCATCTAACAACTACTTCTTCAGTGGAACTGATAACTTACTCCCATTTTGATTTCCTGCATTCTCTCTTACACACATCACAGCACTAACAATGTTTACTTGCATTCACTGGGCCATCTCTCTCTCTCTCTTAACCTTATTGTAATCCACGTCAAAAGAGGGCATTATTTTATTTATTTTGGAATCCACAACACTACAATGGGTCAAATAGATAATATTTTCAGACTCCAGATCAACATTTGTTACTTTCTCTTCAGAGCTCCTCCCTTGAAGGAAGAACCCCTTCAAAGTGCCAGGTAGATGGACTTCAGGATGTACCATCAATCAATCTGTTGGCTCAGGGAAACCATCAGTGCAAAGCCAGTCCATCCACTTTCAAGTGTCAGCTCAGGGCCTTCTATCAGGTTCTGTCCAAATTCTGCAAGGATACCTGCCTGACACTTGATCCAAGAGAGACAGTCTCAGAAAAACAGCATCCAAGCTCAAAATATCTAAAAACCAAGCTCCTGTTCCACCAACACTGCCACAAGGTATGTTGACTGATTTTCCACTAAATACTCTGTCCAGAAGGCAGAGAACACAAAGTAACCTTACACCTTCATCTCGTTTTGCTGGTAAAAGGTGAGCACTATTTAGCTGGTAGTGATGTATTTTTGGTAACATCTCTAAAAATTGAATGTCAACTAAATAATTCACGATTCCCTAAAATGCCATGTGTCCTGGGTAGGTGAGAAATTTTACTAACATTTTCACATATAGTGCTTTGCTAAACAAAGGCATTTAGAATGCCTTGGAATGAGGTCCAGTGCAGTGGCTCATGCCTGAATCCCTGCACTTTGGGAGGCTGAGGTGGGTGGATCACCTGAGGTCAGGAGATCGAGACCAGCCTGGCCAACATAGTGAAACACTGTTTCTACTAAAAATACAAAAAATTAGCCACACATGGTGGCGGGCGCCTGTAATCCCAGCTACTCAGGAGGCTGAAGCAAGAGAATCGCTTGAACCCAGGAGGTGGAGGTTGCAGTGAGCTGAGATCATGCCACTGCACTCCAGCCTGGGCAACAAAAGAGAAATTCCATCTCAAAAAAAAAAAAAAAACAGAACCTAAGAATGAATTTCTAGATAATATAAACTCATGAGTAAAGGAGTAAAACATTTATAAATCTTCCTTGAGCCAAATGTGGGATTAGAGGAACTCAACAGTAACCTTCTAAGTAGAGTGTATCAGAAAGGTGAAAAGTGAAGTTATATCATACCCCTTCCTTTCTCTTTCTAAATTGGTTAAAGCCCTCATTATTTCAGCCCCAAAACCCAATTTCAAAATAGCATGGAAAGACATCCTTTTCCTCAGTTGTCACTCATGCTTCAGGGTTTAACCAATCTCATGGGGAATAAAACATGCAAATGAAACATTTGTAATTTCAGATCTTGTTAAATCATTCTGATAAAAAGCGAACAGGAAATGAAAGGCTCCTTTATGAGTGTTCTTTACAACTGTCCCTTGATAGTAAAATACGGAGATTTAACTGAATGCTGGGCCTATTTGTGGTACAATCACTCTAATCTGGTTAGATTTTCCACCTACATGCACGCAATTCTCTCCAATTTCAAAGCTCCAAAATACTCGTAAATTTGCTATCTATGTACAGACATAGTCTTCATTTATGCTCCAAATATCTTGTTAAATTATCCAAAACTTTACTAGTACTACATGCAAATGAACTACATAGCCTTAAAAAAAGTCTTTTTTGGAGTGGCTCGTGAAACTATGTTTTTATTTTTGTTTTAATATAGAATCTTGCTATGTTGCCCAGGCTGAAGTGCAGTGGCTATTCACAGACATGATCACAGTGCACTGTGGCCTCAAAATCCTAGGCTCAAGTGATCCTCCTGCCTCAGCCCCCTGAGAAACTGGGACGACAGATAGGTACCACTATGCCTGGGGAAAATATACTGTTACATAATTGACTTTTAGGAAACTTACCATCCTCTCAGACGATAAAGCCTTTATTAAAAATTACAGGTTTGGCCAGGCGTGGTGGGCTCAAGCCTAGAATCCCAGCACTTTGGGAGGCCAAGGTGGGAGGATCACTTGAGCCCAGGAGATCGAGGCCAGCCTGGACAACATATTGAGATACCATCTCTGCTTCTAATAATAGAAAAAGATATAAATATTTTTAAAAATAAGTTACAGGCTAAATTTTATTTATGACATTCATAGTAAGGTTTATATACACAATGAAGATTATTTGTCTTTTTTTTCAGTATAGCACAGCAGAAAGAAAACACAACTGGACTTTGCTCTTTCAAATTTGGTGACACTCATATCACATACGTAACTTAGACACATTCAAAAGCTTTGTTAAGAGAATGAGAGAAGGCTAGAAGGTGAAAAATAAGACAGAGAAACCATTTTAATAGTGTGGGCAGACACTGTCATTCCACAATCAGTAGATTTTTGTTTGTTTGTTTGTTTGAGATAGTTTTGCTCTTGTTGCCCAGGCTGGAGTGCAATGGCATGATGTCGGCTCACTGCAACCTTCGCCTCCTGGTTTCAAGCGATTCTCCTGCCTCAGCCTCCCAAGTAGCTGGGATTACAGGTGTGTGCTACCACACCCAGCTAATTTTGTATTTTCAGTGGAGACGGGGTTTCACCATGTTGGCCAGGCTGGTCTCGAACTCTTGACCTCAGGTGATCCAACCACCTCAGTCTCCCAAAGTGCAGGGATTACAGGCATGAGCCACCATGCCTGGCCTCAGAAGTATCTTACATTCAAAAGCAGCAGTTCTGAAACCTCTTAGGCTTAGGATCCCTTCATAATCATAAAAATTACCAAGGACTACAAAAAAATTTTGTTTATTTAAATTATGTCTGCCAATATTTATCACATAAGAAATTAAAATTGAGACATTTTAAAATATTTACTGGGCCGGGGCAAGGTGGCTCACACCTGTAATCCCAGCACTTTGGGAGGGTGAGGCAGGTGGATTACGAGGTCAGGAAATCAAGACCATCCTGGTTAACATGGTTAACATGGTGAAACGCTGTCTCTACTAAAAATGCAAAAAATTAGCCAGGCATGGTGGCGGACGCCTGTAGTCCCAGCTACTCGGGAGGCTGAGGCAGGAGAATGGCATGAACCCGGGAGGCAGAGCTTGCAGTGAGCCAAGATCGTGCCACTGCACTCCAGCCTGGGCAACAGAGCGATACTCCGTCTCAAAAAAAAAAAAGAAAAAAAAATTTACTCCTTAGTTCATTTTAACCTGTTACATGTTAACACAAAAATTTTCCAAAAAAGTTCATAAACAGAGCATTGTCTTATATTTTTGCAAATCTCTTTCATGGCTGGCTAAAGATGGCTAGATTCTTATGTTTGCTTCAGGACTCAATCCTTTGCAATAAGTGGCTTTGCTTGAAGTATACAAAGAAAATCTGCCTCACAGAGACATGTAGTTGAAAAAGGAGAGCATTTAAATGGCCTTTTTAGATCATTGTGTACTCATCATGTACCCTTGGGAAAACTCCACTGTACACTCATGAGAGAATATGTCAAAAGGGCAAATAGCATCTTAGCACTATTATGAAAATAATTTTGACTCTGAGGACCCTCTGAAAGGGTCTTAAGAGACCTCTAGGGGATCACATATAGAGAACTACTGCACGCAAGTGACTGTGTGTAGACACTAGAGTGGAGTCTGTGAGAGCAAGAATATACCATTTCCCAGATGATCTCAGTTCCCACGTGCATATCTTAGTCTGCATACCTCATCTTAATGAGTAGATTCTAGTACTTCAAGATCCCCTGTTTAATCTGGTACTCAAATGAAGAAAGTTCCAACACAAGATAAAATCTTCATGTACTGTATTTTATGCTCAACGAAAGGGACTTTGCAAGGGTAGTTTGGAATGCATTCAATTTCTAAACTTACAGCCAACTTTAATGCCAACCACACCTACGCTCCCGAAGATGTTGTTAAATTCAGTGACCTTGGGAAGCTTGTGAAGTGTAGAACCAGCCCTTTACAATCCATAGGCAGGACACATGCTATCAGTTTATGCACCTCTTTTAAAACATTGAAACCTCAAAAGGAAAAAACAAATGAAAAGAAAAATTGATACCTCTAAGAAAATGGGTTTATTCATTCATTAAAAAAAAAAAAATACTTTGACGGCCAGATGCAGTGGCTCACACCTGTAATCCCAGCACTTTGGGAGGCCAATGTACGGGGTAACCTGAGGTCAGGAGTTCCAGACCAGCCTGGCCAACATGGCAAAACCCCAACTCTATTAAAAACAAAAAAAATTAGCTGGGCACGGTGGCACAGGCCTGTAATCCCAGCTACTCAGGAGGCTGAGGCAGGAGAATCACTTGAACCCGGGAGACAGAGGTTGCAGTGGGCTGGGATTGTGCCCCTGTACTCCAGCCTGACACAGCGAGACTCTGCAAAAAAAAAAAAACAAAAAAAAAAACAAAACTTTGACAACTCATATTATTCTAATTAAAATAAATAAAATGAAATAGTGTCCCACCGGGTGCATGGCTCACGCCTCTAATCCCAACACTTTGGGAGGCTGAGGTGGGTGGATCACCTGAGGTCAGGAGTTTGAGACCAGCCTGGCCAACACGATGAAACCCCATCTCTACTAAAAATACAAAAATTAGCTGGGCATGGTGGTGCATGCCTGTAATCCCAGCTATTTGGGAGGCTGAGGCAGGAGAATCGTTTGAACCCAGGAGGCGGAGGTTGCAGTGAGCCGAGATCATGCCACTGCACTCCAGCTTGGTCAACAGAGCAAGATTCCGTCTCAAAAAATAAAATAAAATAAAAATAAAAATAAAAATAAAATAAAACAGTGTCCCAAATGCCAACAGCAAATGAGAAGCACTTACGTTAACAAATGGATACTAAGTAAGTAAGTAGGTCATAAATGTCACAAACGTAGGCAACAGGACACTGGTGAAGGAGAAAGTCCTTCTGCCTGTAGATATTCGAGATGTTTTCATGGAAGAACATAAATGTTTCATGGAAGAACATAAATTTCATGGAACATAAATTTCATGGAACAAGAACATAAATTTCATGGAACATAAATTTCATGGAACATGTTTCATGGAAGAACATAAATTTCATGTCTTCCATGAAAACATCTCGAATATCTACAGGCAAAAATAAATAAAATAAAATAAAATAAAATAAAAAAGAAATTTATGAAAGTTCTTGAACGACAACAAAGGTTTTAAAAGGTGGTGAGGAAGTCCATGGTGGTTAGAAACACAAGAGATTTCAGCCTAGAGGAAAATTTAGAAGAGGTTCACTTTAAGGCAATGATGAAAGCCATGAGGTCACTGAAGGACAGAGAACAGAGAAGATCAAAGAGTCAAGAACTTTCAGAAACATCTAAACAAAGATGCAGAAGAAAGAGTTTGGGGAATAAAGAATAGAGACTTACTAGCCAGGATGGTGGTTTGATACCTGAATTAGGAAAGGGAGAAAGTTTCTCACTTTAGTAAAATGTCTGCATCATTACAAAAGTAGAAAATTTCAAAGACAAACTGATAAGACATATTTAATACCAAAAAGAAGATAAGGAGAATGGCAATTTTGTCCATGATGAACAAACCAATTTCAAGAGATTCAGGAAAAAGGTTGTAAAACAGAGGAGATAGCTAGTTAGTGTAAGATTCTCTTGGGAGAAGCAATACTGAAAACAAGAGTCAGAGCCAGCCTGTAATCCTAGCACTTTGGGAGGCTGAAGCAGGTGGATCACGAGGTCAGGAGATCGAGACCATCCTGACTAACACGGTGAAACCCCGTCACTACTAAAAATACAAAAAATCAGCCAGGCATAGCAGCATGCACTTGTAGTCCCAGCTACTTGGGAGGTAGGAGAATTGCTTGAACCCAGGAGGCAGAGGTTGCAATGAGCTGAGATTATGCCATTGCACTCCAGCCTGGGCAACAGAGTGAAATTCCATCTCAAAAAAAAAAAAAGTCATAAATGAACAATATAAAGCAAAAGCCAACACTAAAGTAGTCTGTCATATCTGCCACGGTCTGGGTGGGCTAAATGTCTTAGGTGCTTTAGCTAAAGCAATATGAACAATTCTGTGGGTCATCACAATACTATTTATTCCCTCTTCACCAAGGACGAGCAGGTTCTAATGTTAGTGCCGGAGATCTTTTACATGATGTTTTATAGGCACAGTTTATTTTATGTTGAGAAAACAGGACTTTGTAGACTGAAGGAGAAGTCAACAAAAAGAGAGAGAGTGAAGATGCAATGAGAGAATAGAAATGACTATAGAGATCTCAGAGAGGGGTGGGGAGGGAAGGAAGGAAATGGTATGGACAGCTGAAGAGGAAGGCTCTGCCTTGAAGTAATCTTATATCTCTGATAGATATCAGAAAGAATGACAAATTTTCCTTCTTGGTGAATTTGCCCAAGACCTTATTATCCATGTTCTATAGAAACTGATAGCCCATTTAGCTCTGAAGTTTGCAAACTTCAGCATCTACTTTTGCTCCTCTTACCCAGAGAGAGAAAGAATGGTAGGAAACACCCATGTGCATTCACAGACCCCCTTTTTATTACCAGTACTTTACAGTATACCAGCACAGTATAGGACATTTCCCAAAGTAGGTTCTATGGATCACAAAGCATATGAAATCCTCTCTCAGTAAAGTATCTGCTAAATTTAAAATAGTTGAAAAAAATAATGAATTCAATTAAATATATAGGGAACACCAGTAGTATCCCATTAGATGCCCCATGGGGAATATAATATTCCTGAAACACAACATTGCAGGGATTTCCCTAATCAGCTAATAACCTAAAAACATGTACCTTTGAATACGTGGGTCTGCAGACATCTACACTAAGGGAATATGAGTTTGGGATAAAGGATAAAAGCAAATGTAATTGGGGACCATGGGCATTCAGTAAATGATGTCAAGCTATAATGAAAGGAAAAAAGAAAGGGAGGAAAAACAAGATAGCACTGTTTTCTTCTGTAGCCTGTAGGTAATCGCTACCAGCAAACTAGAGAAATCTTGTTCTCCCTGGGTGAGTGACCCCAGGAATTGTTAATTTCCAGCCGTCCAGCTATAAAGTTTCATGAACATTCCTTTAGCTGCACTTAGAAATAGGCACTCTACAGGCTGGGCACAGTGGCTCACGCCTGTAATCCCAGCACTTTGGGAGGCCGAGGTGAGCAGATCATAAGGTCAGGAGGTCGAGACCAGCCTGACCAACATGGCAAAACCCCATCTCTACTAAAAATACAAAAATTAGCCAGGCATCGTGGTGTGTGCCTGTAATCCCAGCTACTCAGGAGGCTGAGGCAGGAGAATCGCTTGAATTTGGGAGGCTTGAATTCGGGAGGTTGCAGTGAGCCAAGATCGTGCCATGGCACTCCAGCATAGGTGACAGAGTAAGACTCCGTCTCAAAAAAAAAAAAAAAAAAGAAATAGGCATTCCACTTCTATTTTCAAAAAATAATAATTACAGTAGCTTCAAGTAAACCCTCTGTAACTGTGTGCCTATATTGCCACATAGCAAAAAACAAACACAACAGATAGTTACAATGTTATAACTGACAAAGCTGCACTTAGTTCTTATGTAAGTCCTCACTATATCATCCATGGGATATGCTAAACCAGCTCCTGGCAATTTTTTTCTAATAGATAATATTGCAAATGGCATAAAATCCAGGAGGTACATCAGGTGATACAGGGAAAAGTTAAATTTCCCTCCCATCCCTGTTCCCCAGCCCAGTTTCCCCCTCAAAAGTTAACCTCTATTACAGTTTGTTGTGCATTCCTCTAAAGACAGTAAATGTGTTTATAGGTATATCCCCCCAAAAATTCTTACACAGATACAGGCAAATTATACATGCTGTTCTGCATCTTGTTTTTTTTCCTGATTAATAATGATATGTAATAACCTTATATATAGAATTGCTTCATTTTATGAGGCTGACCAGTATTCCCTAATATGGAAGTCCCATAATTGACTTAGCCAAGCACCTGGTCGTGTATATCTGTTATTTCTCATCTTACACAACATAAATACAGCATAGCTTTCATGTTCATGTATATCTTCAGAATATACACCTGCAAGTAAAATTTCTAAGTCAACTCAGATTTCCACATTCCCCTCCATAGAGAGGAACAAATTTATAAGCACAACACATGACTTACGAGCAACTTTTTTTTTGAGAGGGGGTCTCACTATATTGCCCAGGCTGGTCTTGAACTCCTGAGCTCAAGCAGTCCTCCCACCTTCACCTCCCGAGTGTGGGAATACAGGCATGTGCCACCATACCCAACTCAGTAGTAACTTTTTTGTTTTGTTTTGTTTTGGTTTTTTTGAGACAGAATTTCGCTCTTTTGCCCAGGCTGGAGTGAAGTGACACAATCCTGGCTCACTGCAACCTCCGCCCCGGGTTCAAGCAATTCTCCTGCCTCAGCCTCCTGAGTAGCTGGGATTACTGGTGTGCGCCACCACGCCCAGCTAATTTTTGTATTTTTGGTAGAGACAGAGTTCCGCTATGTTGGCCAGGCTGGTCTCAAACTCCCGACCTCAAGTGATCCATCCGCCCCGGTCTCCTAAAGTGCTAGGATTACAGGTGTCAGCCACCAGGCCTGGCCGCAACTTTTTAAAAATAGTGACAGGGTCTTGTTATGTTGGCCAGAGTAGCCTTGAACTCCTGGCCTCAAGCAATCATCCTGCCTTGTCCTCCCAAAGTGCTGCAATTACAGGCATGAGCCGCCACGCTCAGCCAACAGTAGCAGTTTTTAAGCATTAAGGAATACACTGAGATGGGATCTTGCTTTGTTGGCCAGGTTGGTCTCAAACTCCTGGCCTCAAGCAATCCTCCCACTGCAGCCTCCCAAGTGGCTGGGATTGCAAGCATGAGCTGCCATGCCTGTGAGCTCTTTTTGAGACAGGGTTTCTCATTCCTGTTGCCCAAGCTGGAGTATGGTGGCACGATCTTGGCTTACTGCAACCTCTGCCTTGCGGCGCTCAAGCAATTCTCCTGCCTCATCCTCCCAAGTAGCTGGGACCATAGGTGCACGCCACCGCACCCGGCTAATTGTGTGTGTGTGTGTGTGTGTGTGTTTTGTAGAGATAGGGTTTCCCTGTGTTGGCCAGGCTGATTTCAAACTCCTGAGCTCAAGGGATCTGCCAGCCTCAGCCTCTCAAAGTGCTGGGATTACAGGCATGAACCATTGTGCAGGGCCTGATTCTATCTCTCAAATATCTCTTGTATCTGCCTACCTCTCTGCATCTATATTGCCACCGCCCTAGTTAAAGTCTCCATAAACTCTTGCCTACATTTCCTCCCAGGCCTTTCTGCCTCTAATTTTCTCTTCAATCCATTCTCTATAATAAAGCTTATAATCTTTTAAAATAAATAAAGTGAACAAGTCATTATCACATAAACCTTCCAAGGGCTCACCATTATCCTCAAGATAAAGTTGTAAAGTCCTTCACACGCTTTACAGAGCACTGCCTGCCACATCTTGGGTGCTCCAACTCCTACCTAGTCTCTTGCTCCTCCCTGCCTCCATCTCTACATTCTAAATATACTGAGCAACTTTGAATTGTCTGAATTCACCTACAGGTATTCTCTACACAGTGTTCTCTCCACCTAGAATACTCTCCACTCTCTTCCTTTCTCCGCCAACTTAGACATCATGCCTCCTAGAAAACTTCTGGAAACTCTCAAGTCTGAATCAAGACCTCCTTCCCCATGCTCTCTGAGCCTGAGCCTTCTGTGCTTATCCCCTGCACTGTACTGTCATGACCTAGTTAGACCCACTGTACTCTTCATCTCCAAAGACAGGGAACTGTCTGAAGTACAGCCTGAAGAAGATACTGTATTTCATAGGAGAAAAAGAAAATGTGCTTTCCTGGGCAGCACGTACACTAAAATTGGAAAGGAAAATGTTTTATGGCTGTATAAGCACATACGAGAATTATGATTGTCCAGAAGGGATACACTGTCTGTTTCCCAAAATATATTTGATCAAGGATTTTCTCTGAGGGTATTACAGACTTGTTTGCTCAGGATGCAACTTCGGGAGACTCTTTTCTAAGAGATTTCCAACAATCATCAATTAAGAATATCCCCTCCCCTAAATCATTTACCTTAAGATTCTTATCTTTTTTTTTTTTTTTTTTTTTTTTTTTGAGACGGAGTCTCGCTCTGTCACCCAGGGTGGAGTGCAGTGGCCAGATCTCAGCTCACTGCAAGCTCCGCCTCCCGGGTTCATGCCATTCTCCTGCCTCAGCCTCCCAAGTAGCTGGGACTACAGGCGCCCACCACCTCGCCTGGCTAGTTTTTTGTATTTTTTTAGGAGAGACGGGGTTTCACCGTGTTAGCCAGGATGGTCTTGATCTCCTGACCTCGTGATCCGCCCGTCTCGGCCTCCCAAAGTGCTGGGATTACAGGCTTGAGCCACCGCGCCCGGCCAAGATTCTTATCTTAATCTTCGAGGCACTCATCTTAAATTATAAAGATTTTTTATCTTAACATTTAGAATTTTTAACTTTTTAACAGAAAAAAAATATTTTAATTTAAAAGATCTTAAAATCTTTGAGACTTTTATTGTAACTTAAAGATTTAGGGTAGGGTACAGACAAGTTTTTTATTTGAAAAAAAAACCTCACATTTGAAATAACTGATTCCCCTAAAATTTTAGGAGAAAAAGATGTTTTAATAGAATTAGGGCAGTCCAGGCTGGGCATGGTGGCTCACACCTGTAATCCTAGCACATTGGGAGGCCAAGGCAGGCAGATCACCTGAGGTCAGGAGTTCAAGACCAGCCTGGACAACATGACAAAACCCTGTCTCTACTAAAAATACAAAAATTAGCCAGGTATGGTGGTACATGCCTGTAATTCCAGCTACTCGGAAGGCTGAGGGAGGAGAATCACTTGAACCTAGGAGGCAGAGATTGCCATGAGCCGAGATTGTGCCATTGCACTCCAGCCTGGGCGACAAAGTGAGAATCTGTCTTAAAAAAAAAAAAAAAAAAGAATGAGAGTTGTCCAGGAAATTGAGACTCACAAGGCTGTCAGTGGGATACCAAGAATCCTATGAGTTAACAGAGATTGACAGATAGGACACTATCATTTGCTAGGCTGAAATTTCCCAACTTCTCTTTCTTGCTGGAACACATGATATTCAAAGTTCCAGAGTTGTTGTTGAGAGACTGCCTGTGCTTTCAGTGCAATTCAGGAAGGAAAGGAGAGCACAGCTACCCACATCATGCCTTTCTTTAAGTCACTGAGGGGCGCAACTCCAGAACAGATTTCCAAGTTTCCATTTTCACTGGGTTTTGATGCTGAAGATGTTTCTTCGGTATTTAATTTCTTCTGATATTGTAAAGTGAGAAGAAATATATTTTATCCATAAGAAAGACTTTGAAATGACCCAAAAAGGCAATCATAAAAGAGGGATTAAACAAAAGCAAAGTAGTTTTTCTTTTTTTCTTTTTTTTTTTTTTTAAGAATATGTCACTCAAATGCTCATAACATTTTGTAATTGTATTTTTTTTTCTTTTCTTTCTTTTTTTTTGAGGCAGAGTCTCGCTGTGTCACCCAGGCCAGAGTGTAGTGGTACAATTTCAGCTTACTGCAACCTCCACCTCCCGAGTTCAAGTGATTCTCCTGCCTCAGCCTCCAGAGTAGCTGGGATTACAGGCATGCACCACCATGCCCAGCTTTTTTTTTTCTTTTTTTTTTTTTGGTACTTTTAGTAGAGATGGGTTTTGCCATGTTGGCCAAGCTAGTCTCAAACTCCTGACCTCAGGTGATCTGCCCACCTCAGCCTCCCAAAATGCTGGGATTACAGGCATAAGCCACCACGACTGGCCTGTAATTAAATTATAAGGAGGAATATTTTATCTTAGCCTCTTCCAGTTGCAAACCCAGACCACCAAATAAGTAAACAATTTTTAAAACCACCATTATCATCTGTGGGTCAGAGAACAAAACTGATAAAACACTGGAATTCAGAGACGTTGGCATGCACCTTACAGCAACTCTTCCTTTCCATTAAACTTGAAGGAGGGCCGGGTGTGGTGGCTCACACCTGTAATCCCAGCGGCTCACACCTGTAATCCCAGCACTTTGGGAGACCGAGGTGGGTGGATCACCTGAGGTCAGGAGTTCGAGACCAGCCTGGCCAGCATGGTGAAACCCTGTCTCTACTAAAAATACAAAAATCTGCCAGGAGTGGTGGCACATGCCTATAGTTACAACTATTCAGGAGACTGAGGCAGGAGAATTGCTCAAACCTGGAAGGTGGAGGTTGCAGTGAGCCAAGATCGTGCCACTGCACTCCAGCCTGGGCGATTGAGCTTGATTCCATCTGAAAAAAAATAATGAAAAAAGAGAATAAAGATGCAGTCTATAAAGCCTTATATCAATTCATTATTCCCTCCTAGTTTGCCTTTCTTAAGGCTGTCCTAAAAATTCTTATTTTAGAAATATTTTAAAATTTGAAGACTTTGGACCCCATTCTCTCTATTTGCTTGACCTTGGGGTGAAAGAGCAAAAACTGCTTGTTTGGAAGGCTGTTTCTCTGGGCCAGATAAGGACAAAGGCTAAAATTTGTTTTATTTTGTTTTAAAATCCCTCTAAAGCAGACACTCACAGTGGTGACAAAGGTTAGAAAGGATTAACTTAAACAGGCCAAGGATCTGTAAAGTACCCCTTAAACTTAAGCTTATCTAAGAAGAAAATTCTCTTTCCTGGGATTACAAGATTCAACTTGCAAAAACTTCTTGGCCCTTTTTAAGATCAATAAAAGATATCTACATCCCCCAAGAAAAGAAAGGTATTTTCATATTCAAAGGTCAACTTGGTCTGTCATATAATATTAACTGCAAGGTAACTATTTATTTACTTATTTTTGGAGATGGATTTTCGCTGTTGTCACCCAGGCTGGAATGCAATGGCATGATCATGTCTCACTGCAACCTCCGCCTCCCAGGTTCAAGCAATTCTCCTGCCTTAGCTTCCCAAGTAGCTGGGATTATAGGCATGTGTCACCATGCCTGGTCAAATTTTGTATTTTTAGTAGAGACAGGGTTTCATCATGCTGGTCAGGCTGGTCTCAAACTCCTGACCTCAGGTGATCCACCCACCTCGGCCTCCCAGAGTGCTGGGATTACAGGCGTGAGCCACCACGCCCAGCCGGGGTAACAATTTATTCAGCACTTTCTATGTGCCCACCTGGACAATATAAAACATTTTGTTTATTAACTCATTTAAATTGCCCAAGAGTACCTGGGTGCAGTTATTAAACTCATTTTATGAAAGAGGATACTGAATGTTAGAGAGGTTGAGTAATTTCCCTAAGGGACACAACAGCTCATAAAAGTGACACCAGGATTCATATATAGGCAGTCTGATTTGAGTTCATTCCCTTAGCAACTTCACTTTACCATCGCTTACCCACGACACTTGTGCTAATACCAATCCCTGAAGCAGTGTAGTGTTTGAGGGTCAGCCAATCATTTTCCTGAATATCTGATCATCACACAAATCTGGTACATAATAATTATGGGTGAGACCAAGCATATAAAATGCCCTGAAAAACATCTGCCACATAGCAGGTTCTCTGTGAGAAGCCTCAGGCCCTTGCAGATACTGGGAGGGTCATGAACCCTTAGAAACAGTATACTGACTTTTGTGTGGATGTGCACATTTTCCGGGAGACAATCTGAAGCGCTGGATCAAAAATAAGTGCCACACAAAGGATCTAAATAGTTCTCCAAAGAACAAATGTCAAATAAACCCATGAAAAGATACTCAAAATCATTAGTCATAAGGGAAATGCAAAGCCATGTATTCTTCATACCGGCT
This sequence comes from Theropithecus gelada, assembly GCF_003255815.1. NCBI lineage: Eukaryota > Metazoa > Chordata > Mammalia > Primates > Cercopithecidae > Theropithecus > Theropithecus gelada. The sequence continues at coordinate 88,343,857 of NC_037683.1, forward strand.
AGGATGGCTATAATAAAAAAATCAGACAGTACAAAAAATAGGGAGAAACAGGAACTATCGTGGATTGCTGGTGATAATGTAAAATGATACCATTGCTTTGAAACAAACTCTGGCAGTTCCTCAAAAGGCCAAACACAAGAGTTATCATATGACCCAGAAATTCCACTCCTAGGTATTGCCTCAAAAGAAATGAAAACATATGTCTATACAAAAACTTGTATACAAATGTTCATACCAGCATTATTCATAATTGTCAAAAAGTAGAAACAACACAAATATCCATCAACTGATTAATGGACAAATAATATACAATGTAGCCACAGGAAAAAAGCGTCTGGACTCCAGTGGGCCCTGAGACTGACAGGGAGCTACCTAGAGACCGTGTGATGGCATTGCTCCGGAGATGGAGCTCACACTGAGTCCCACACACACTATGAATTCTAAGCAGCTACAGCAAGGTGCCATTTTTACAGCCTAGCCCCCACCAGATTGTATCCTGTCCTGGGGCCCAACAGTCCCACATCTCCATATCCCGGGAGTCCCATTGATCTCCCCTGCCCACAGTCCACCTCCACTGTTTGCTGCTGCCTACCAGGCCAAACCATGAGCCACTGGCACTGACCCCACCATGCTCCGTATTGAGGTCACCACACATTTAAAAGTGCCCTGAGGAAAGCCAACCTCATTTAAAGCCACAATCTGGAGTCAAGCTAGCTTTCCCCTGCTGTCTGTTCACAGCTTCTGCCACTGAAACAACTCTGCCCTCCCCAGCAGCAGGGCCACAATGCAGCCACTGCCACCCCAACTCAAGCATTCCACCACGGGCCTGGGGATCACCTCACCCCTCCTACCACAGCCAGTGGCCACATGCACCATGAGGGGCCTGAGGAGAAGCCCACCCTGTCCAACTCCATCCCACCCAGTGCTGGAGCACACCATCCAGGGGCCTAGGGATCACCTGCCCCAACCACCACAGTTGGCACCTGAGCACTCCTCCCAGAAGCCTGAGAATGGGCTCACCCAACCTGCCACCACCCACCAGAGCTGGCACCCACACACACCACCTGCAGGCCTGGGGAGTGACCCACCTAGCCCATCATAGCCACTTCCAACACCATCATGGATCACTCGGGAACCAGAGGATTGTCTGACCACTGCTACTGTCGTGACTCACCACACCCACTGTCCAAGGGCTCAAGGACACACCTACCTGCCCATCCCACCACTGCCACTGCCAGCACCCAAGAAAGTCACCTGCAGGCCCAAGACTCAGCTCACCTGGCCCACTAACATCAGTGCCAGCATATGCCACCCAGGGGCCCAAGGACTGGCACATTCAGCTCACTGCTATCACCACTGGGGCCCAAGGACTGGCCCATCTTATGTCCCCATCCCCAGCAAAACCTCACCACAGCCTCCACTAACAATCACACCTGAAGCCACTGAGCAAATCTCAGACACTACTGACACTGTTTACAGCTGAAGAAATTATACCGAGACTATACTACTGCACACACCCAGAATCAAAGCCAAAGTGCCCAACCTAAACACCACCAAATAAACATCTTCAGAATACAATCCTCCCCTGTGCAAGCAAGTTCAAAAGACTGGAAGAAGCAATGGTTATGCCAGATGCACAGATATCAATGTAAGGACACAAGAAACATGAAAAAGCAAGGAAAAATTATACCTCCTAAGGAACATAATAATTCTCCAGCAATATATTTCAGGGAAGAAATTCATAAAATCGATGAAAAAGAATTCAAACTAATGACATTAAAGAAGTTCAACCAGGTGTGGTGACTCATTCCTATAATCTTAGCTACTCGCAAAGCTGATGCAGGAGGATCACTCAACCCCAGGAGTTCAAGAGTTCAATCTGCCATTGAGCTATGATTGTACCACTGGAATCCAGCCTGGGCAACAGAGTGAAACCTCATCTCAAAAAAATTTCTTTTTAATTTTAAAAAGGTTTTATTTAAAAAGCTCAGTGAGATACAAGAGAACTTGGAAATACAATACAAAGAAATCAGAAATTTCAAGAAACAAATGAAAAATTGACCAAAGATGTAAATATCATTAAAAAAGAACCAAAAGAAATTCTAGAATTAAAGAATTCTCTGAATGAAATACAAAATATATTAGAAAGCTTCAACAATAGACTCAATCAAGCAGAAAGAATTTGAGAACTTGAAAACAAGTGTGATGAAATAACCCAGTTAATGTGGTGTAATGATTTAAATACATATATATGCATATGATTTATATATATGATTTATATACATATATATAAAACAAGGAACCATTTTATATATATATATAAAGGAACCATGGATATATATAGGGTTTTACCCATGGTTCCTTCTTAATAACTCCCATATCCTTTCTTTGAGTCTTTTGTTATAATGTCAGGTGTGTTAGGCCTCAGGGGAAGGTCTGAGGAAACAGAATCTCTCTCCTGCCTTTCTTTTCCAATGCAGGATTCTAATCTTTCCGCTCCTTTCTGATTGTGGGCCTTAAGACCCTTCCCAGAGAGGGCCACACCCTATGCCCTGGGAGAAGAAATTCTGACATCATGAAGCTTCCATAAAAACTCAAGAGGACAGGGTTTGGTGAGCTCCGGGATAGCTGAACACATAGAGGTTCTAAAGGGTAATATGCCCAGGGAGGGCATGGAAGCCGTGCACCCCTTCCCCCATACCTAGCCCTGTGCATCTCTTCATCTATATCCTTTATAGTGTCCTCTATAATTAACCAGCAAATGTGTTTCCCTAAGTTCTGTGAGCCACTCCAGCAAATTAATCAAATCCAAAGAGGAGGTCATGGGAACCCCAACTTGAAGACAGTCAGTTAGAATTTCCATCCGAAGGAGGCAGGTGTAGTCTTGGGGAATGAGTCCCCAACTTGTGTGATCTGGCACTATCTTCAGGTAGATGGTGTCAGAACTGAATTGGAAGACACCTACCTGGTGTCTGCTGCTTGATGTGTGGGGAAAACTCCCACACACATATTTGTCACAGAAGTCCTCTGTGCTGATTGTCATGGTGTAAAAGTAGAGGAGAAATTAGGATTTTTCCTGACACAGACAAAAATAAAGAAAAAATAATTTAAAAGAATAAACAAAGTCTACGTGATATATAAGGCACCATAAAGAAGCCAAATATTCAAAATTTTGGTGCTCTGAAAAGTGAAGAGAACACAAAAGGTACGGAACACCTATTTAATGAAATAATAACTGAAAACTTCCCAGATCTAGCAAGAGATTTAGACATCCGGAAACAGGAAGATCCGAGATTGCCAAAAAGATACAATTCAAAAAGATCTTTTCCAGAGCACATTATAGTCAAACTGAGAGAATTCTAAATTCTAAAAACAGCAAAAGAAAAATGTCCAGTGATTTACACTGGAACCCCCATCAGACTAACAGCAAATTGCTCAACAGAAACTTTACAAGCCAGGAGAAAATGAACTGATATATTCAAAATACCAAAAAAAAAAAAAAAAAAAAAAAAAAGCATTGCCATCCAACGATACTATTCCTAGCAATGTTATCCTTCATAAACAAATGAGAAGTGAAGTCTTTCCCAGATAAGCAAAAGCTGAAAAAATTCATCACCACTAAACGAGCCCTATAAGAAATGTTTAAGCAAGTCATGCACATAGAAGCAAAAAGACAATATCTACCATCATGAAAATACACAAAAGTATAAAACCCACTAATAGGGCAAACACACAAATAAGAAAGTGAAAGTGCTTAAATGTTACCACTACAGAATACCACCAAACCACAATGATAAACAATACGAGAGAAAGAAAAGAACTAAGGATATGCAAAACAAGCAGACATCAATTAATAAAATGACAAGAATAAGTGCTCCCAGATCAATAATAACCGTGAAAGTAAATGGATTAAATTTTCCACTTAAAACATATAGATTGGCTGAATGGATTGGAAAAAAACAATGACCCTGGCCGGGCGTGGTGGCTTGCACCTGTAATCCTAGCACTTTGGGAGGTCCAAATGGGAGGATCACTTGAGGCCAGGAGTTCAAGACCAACTGGTCAACATAGCGAGACCCCATCTCTATAAAAAATTTTTGTTAATTAAAAAAAAGACACAACTATATCCTACCTGTAAGAAATTCATCTCACCTATAAAGACAGATATAGTCTGAAAGTAAAGGAGTGGAAAAAGATATTCCATGCAAACAGAAACCAAACCCGAGCATAAATAACTATACTTATATCAGATGAAACAAACTTTAAGTAAAAAAAAAAGTTAAAAGAGACAAAAAGGTCATTATATAATTATAATTATATAAGGCAATCAATTCAGCAAGAAAGTGTAACAATTCTACACATATATGCACCCAACAAAGCATGCACCCCAATATATAAAGCAAATATTATTTGATCAAAAGGGACAAATAGACTCCAACACAGTAACGGTTGGGGACTTCAACACCCCACTCTGAGCATTAGACAGATTATCTAAACAGAAAATTTCAATTACACTTAAACCGTACTTTAGACCAAATGGATCTAATAGATATTGACAGAACATCTCATCCAACAGCTCCAGAATACACATTTTTATCAGCATGTGGGACATTCTCCAGAACAGACTATATGGTAAAACACAAAACACATCTCAACTAATTTTAAAAAATCAAAATCACATCATGTATCTTCTCAGACCACAGATAAAATAAAAATAGAAATCAATAATAAGAGGAACTTTGGAAACTGTACAAAAGTATTCTTATAGCTATAGTAACCAAAACAGCATGCTATTGGTATAAAAAGACATATAGACCAATGGAACAAAATAGAGAACACAGAAGTAATTCCACATTTTTACAGCTAACTGAATTTTGACAAAGGCATCAAGAACATACGTTGGTTACAGGACACCCTCTTCAATAAATCATGCTGGGAAAACTGGATATTTATATGCAGAAGAATGAAACTGAACTCCTATCTCTCACCATATACAAAAATCAACTCAAGATGCATTAAAAACTTAAATGGAAGACTTCAACTATAAAAATACTAGAAGGAAATATAAGGGAAACGCTTCAGGACATTGATCAAGGCAAAGATTTTGCAGTTAAGACCTCATAAGCACAGACAACAAAAACAAAAGTACACAAATGATTCAGTGCTTCTTATTGGTTGGTTAAAAAGAAAAAAGAGAAACAAAAATACACAAATGAGACCATACTAAACTAAAAGGTTTCTGCACAGTGAAGGAAACAATCAACAAAATGAAGTGACAATCTGTTGAGTTGGAGAAAATATTTGCAAACTATTTATTCGACACGGTACTAATATCCAGAACATAAAAAGAACTCAAACAACTCAACAGTAAAAACAAAACAAATAAGCCCATTGAAGAGTGGGCAAAGGACATGAATCAACATTTCTCAAAAGGATACATACAAACAGCCAACATGCGTATGAAAATATGCTCAACATCACTAATCATCAGTAAAATGCAAATCAAAACCACAATGGGATATCATCTCGCTCCAGTTAAAATGGTTATTATAAAGAAGACAAAAAATAACAAATACTGGCAAGGATGCAGAGAAAGGGGACCTTCGTATACTGTTGATAGAAATGTAATTCCTTATGTTATGGAAAACAGTAATGGAGGTTCCTCAAAAAAACTAAAAATGGAATTACCATTCAATCCTGCAATCCCACTACTGAGTATTCATCCAGTTGAAAGCAGATTCAACCACCTATTCAAAGTGTAAGACAAAGCCCTCTACAAAGGAGTCTATATGAGAATCTTCTTCCGTTTTTGTTTTAATTGTGGTAAAATATACAATGTAAAATTTGCCATCCTCACCATTTTTAAGTGTGTAGCTCAGTTTTGCTAAGTATATTCACATTGTTGTGCAACCAATCTCCAGAACCTTTTCATCCTGAAAAACTGAAACTCTATACCCATTAAACAACTAAACATTTCCCCTCCCCTAGCCCTGCCAACCATAATTCCATTCTTTGTTTGTGTGAATTTGATTTCTATAGATGCCTCATAAGTGGAATCATACAGTATTTATCTTTTTGTGATTGGTTTATTTCACTTAGCATTATGTCCTCAAGGTTCATCCATGTTGTAGCATGTGTCAGAATTTCCCTCCATTTTAAGACTGAATAATATTCCCTTGTGTATATGTGCCATATTTGGTTTATCCATTCAGAAAATCTATTTCTTTATCAGTGGTATTGTTCTGTTGATCTGGTGGCACACCAGGTATTTAGCTCAATTTTTAATTATTGTGATTTTATACCAAGAGAAAAAGAGATGTGATGGTATATTTGCACTCTAAAGGAAAAACAAATTAAAGCTGAAACTGAGCTCAGTTTCATCAAGAAGCATCTCACTATCCCTTTCTATCTCAAAAATAAAAGTTTTGTTCACTGTGTATTCCCAGATTCTGGAACACAGCTTGGCACATAACACTCAGTCAGTATTTGTGACTGATCATGAAGAGAAAATGCTATACCTATGATCTTGATCACTCCAGTTCATCTGAATATACTATTCAAGAAAGCACTAATGTGTATTGACATGGAAAAATCTCCAGGAACTACTGTTAAGTGAAACAAGTTATAAATCAATATATACAATATGATTCAATTTATGTAAAAACACATGCAAGCCAGGCATGGTGTCATGTGCCTGTAATCCCAGATACTTGAGAGGTTGAGGTAGGAGGATCCTTTGAGCTCAGGAGTTCAAGACTAGTGTGGGCAACATAGTGAGATTCCATCTCAATAAAATTAAATTAAATTAAAATAAATAGACCGGTGTAGTGGCTCATGCCTGTAATCCCAGCACTTTCAAAGGCCGAGGCAGGTGGATCACCTGAGGTTGGGAGTTCAAGACCATCCTGACCAACATGGAGAAACCCTGTCTCTACTAAAAGTACAAAATTAGCCGGCATGGTGGCATATGCCTGTAATCCCAGCTACTCAGGAGGCTGAGGCAGGAGAATCGCTTGAACCTGGAAGGCAGAGTGTGCGGTGAGCCAAGATTGTGCCATCGCACTCCAGCCTGGGCAACAAGAATGAAACTCCATCTCAAAAAATAAAGTAAGTAAATGAATAAAAGCACATGCACAAATCAAAATAATAATTACATATGTATGGCTGGGCGTGGTGGCTCACGCCTGTAATCCCAGCACTCTGGGAGGCCGAGGCGGGCGGATCACGAGGTCAGGAGATCTAGACTATCCTGGATAACAGGGTGAAACCCCATCTCTACTAAAAAATACAAAAAATGAGCCAGGTGTGGTGGTGGGCGCCTATAGTCCCAGCTATTTGGGAGGCTGAAGCAGGAGAATGGCATGAATCCAGGAGACAGAGCTTGCAGTGAGCTGAGATCGCGCCACTGCACTCCAGCCTGGGCAACAGAGCAAGACTCCATCTCAAAAATAAATACATACATACATATATACATATGTATATAAAAGCACATCTAAATAATATGTTCCAAATCAACAGTTTGATTACCTCTGGGTCAGAGGGGGAGTGGTTGAGGGGTAGAAAGGGAACTTTCTATTTGTAGTATTTGAATTATTTACAACAAGAAATTATTTCTATATTGCTAGTGGCAAAGCTTTTAAGGGAAAAACATCTGGACAATTATTTTCTGTGATACAGAATCAAGGAAAAAAATATATTCAATTATGTTTACCTTACATGTACCTTTTCTTAGAAAGCTACTGGAGAATGTGCTCCATCAAAATGACAGAAGAAATCAAAAAAGACTAAGGTGTGGGATACAGGAAACAGGAGCCAGCATAACAGAGATGCAAAGTGAATCAATCCCCAAATGATGGTGAAAAGAGAGCCCAAGGTAATAGCTATGCATCAAACATCAAGAGCAACCAGTCTGGACTGGCAAAGCAGGTAAGAAAGCTGTGCTAGAAATAAAATTGATTAAAATAACTGTTGCATTGGACATCTTGAGGGAAGATTTAGACAACTGGCAAAGAACTTGTGGTTCAATTGGTGAAAACTTTGCAAACACAGAGAGACAACTCTGGGAAAAAAAAACAAAAATCAAAAAAAAAAAAAAAACAAGGAAGGAAGCTCTTAATAGCATGTAGGCAGGCATAATAATGTTGACCTAACTAAATATTGACCTAACCAAAAATTAGGAGATAACTATATTCAGAAGATCTATGGAAGGAACAGGTAGGATACATGTAAGTGATAGTGGTAAGAAAGCAGAAAAGAGTTAAATCCACACATTTCATGCAGGAAAGCCAATGCATGATGACTAAACCTGAAAAACCAAGAAGGAGCAATTATAAGGAATATCTAGAGATACAGACTAATAGTAACTAGTTAAAAGAGAGGAACATGATTATTTCTCTTAAAAAGCAGGAAATGATGGAGAGTTCTACTCTTTTTAGATATTAACCCTATGGAATCAATTGATTCTGAACAATGAGAATGTAAAACTTCAATAAAACTAAGAAGTAAAGAAAAAAAAGGCACTACTGAGACTGACATCATAATATCTTACCTAACAGTGATGGATTTTACAGAAAATAGTTGCCATGTAGAATTCTGATGTGTCACAAAGAAACAACTGAGTTACAGGTAGGATGGTCACTTTCAGTTCCAGCATGGTATGATTCTACCAGAAGTATAATGAAAATCACTCAGATTATTTGGGCTGTTTATACTGAAAACTCATGATTTAAAAACACAGTGAGGCCAGGCACGGTGGCTCCAGCCTGTAATCTTAGCACTTTGTGAGGCCAAAGAGGATTGCTTGAGCCCAGGAGTTCAAGACCAGACTGGGCACCACAGCGAGACCCTGTCTCAAAAAAATAAAATAAAATAAAAAGTGAGAAATGTGAAAAAGAAGGAAAAAGAGAGAAGCCATATTTCAGGCACAGTATTTACCAAATGCTTGATAGTTTTGGCATAGATGTGCTATCCAAAAAATTAGCTATGATAGAGAATTGTAAATAGGCAAGACCAAAATTTGTGGCAAATTTCAACATATTACACGATTCTTTCCCTTCTCCTCTGGTATAATCATCTCAAATGCTATTCATGCCCTTGTCTATCAAGACAAGTGTAATACTACCAAAGGGTACTGGTCTCCAGTTTTGGCTGAAAAAAACAAAACTCATGCGAACTCCTACCCTAGATGGTCACCACTCCTGGTGGGAAACACAAGAAACAACCAGATTCTTAAAGTCAAGCCCAGATTCCAGTCTGACCAAAAGAGCTAATGCTTTATCAATCCTATAAGAATCCAAAGCAGATGACAGTGAAACATCAAAATCTGTACACAGGGGGAAAGAAATTGAATAACTCGTTTCCCACTTTAACAATTAAAGGTGATCATTTCTCCCTAGAACAAATAATCACAATGATGTGTATGACTAGAACATCCATTTTCTCAGTGTCTTTTTTTTTTTTTTCTCTCTCTCTCTCTCTCTCTCTTTTTCTTTTTTACGTTCTCAGTGTCTTAAAGCACTGACCTGAGCTCAAATCTCAAATCTGTTTTTCTCCTTTGGCTTCATTGTCCTTACCTGTAAACCGGTGGTGATAGGAGAGAAAGGATACTTGGACTTTACAGGATTTCTGCCAGGATGAAATAGTTAAGAATCCCAAACTCTTACAACCTGCTAAATACGTCAGGCATTATTCTAAGTACAAATGGCACATAGCATTTCATTTCATCTTGAAACTACAAATCGTATTATCCCATTTTCCAGGTGAGAAAGCCGAAGCACAGCTGTTAACTCGCCCAAGATCACAGGTAGTGATGCAGCTGGGATGCTAACTCAGGCTACCTAGCTCCAGAGCATGTGCTCTTACCAGAGCAGGTTGAAATGAGCTAACGTTTGCTAAGCGGCCTGTACTATTCCTGAAATACAATGTGCTCAATGATACTTATTTTTCATACACAGTGTGAGAAAGTCCACACAAAATAGGCGAGACCAAGGAATGACCAGGATCTCCACTACTCTCCCAAGCGTTGCCAGCCCTCTCCCAGCGGCCAGGAGCACCCTCCCTCTCCAAGCCCCCAGAACTTCCTGTTGCGCCGCATGCCAGCGGTGGAGAGGAGCCAGCGCGGACTCCTGCGGTTGCAAGTCCGGGCGGCGCCGCGTTGGGGAAGGAAGCGGACTGCGGCGGGGCGGGCGTTTACCGTAACCGGCGCTGTCATCGCTCCGGGACTCCGGCACTGGGCGCACCGGGGCGCACGGGGGCGCACGGGGACGCGCAGGGGCGCGGAGGGACGGCGGTCTGGGCACTTCTCCAGCCGCCTCGGAAATCCGCGACCCCCAGCTCGTCAGCGTCCCAGTCTGCGATCCGTGCCCCTGGCTGCTCAGAAATGCGCCTTCTTTCCTCCGGGTTCTCAGCTCAAGCCACCTCCGAACTCCTCTCCCGCCGGCCCGAAGCGGAACCACAGAGCTGCCTCCTCTCCCGGAGTGTGTCCCACCACCCCAAGCTGAAGCCCCGACCCCCCGCTAGGTTTCCGCTCTGACACCACCTCCGCTATGGCCGCATCCCAGCTCTTGAAACCGCGGCTGCGGGACCTGCCCTGTGCCTTAGATAGGATAATCATCTTTGGGTGGAGACCAGAGAACTTGAACGCCGGTATTTCGTAAATCCTAGCTATTCTAGATCCTCGTTAGATGTAGTGTCCCTGGCCCCACCCACTTCTATCTAAGGCCGGGGGCGCAGATCTAGTGAATCACCTAAGGTCCTTGTTCCCCGCCAGTCCAGCAGCCTGAGCTTACCTGCAAGCGCTCCAAGACAGGTTGTTCTTTCATCTTTGATTTGCAGGCCCTGCTCCCAAAGCCCCGTCTGAGCTTTTAACTGTGGAGGCAGAAGCTCTGGGCTCCACCTCCACACGCTGCCTTTTACAGCCCAGTGGATTTGTCACAATACCTTTTGGCTTCAGTTACCTAACTGCCTAGAAAAGAAGGTGACTCCCACCTTCCTTCGATAAAAGAAGAAGAATGAGGATCAAATGGAATGGCCACTGTCATCACAGACATCCTTCGTGGTAATGTATTGTTATTGTTGAGTCAGTGTGGGGCGTGAGGATACCAGAGATTTAAGCTAACGCACTGCTTTTACTACCAGTGACTTATTGGGCATGTCAAGCCTCAGTTTATTTATCTATGCAATGGGAATAATAGGGACAAAAATCCAGTTCCCTCACAAGGTTACACTGAACAAAGGAAATCACTTAATGTGCTTCATGTGTAACATACAAATGTTTTCTTATTTCTGTTTTTGTTTTGTTTTGTTTTTGTTGTTGTTGTTGTTAATTCCTCTGGATAGGCAGTCTTTCTTTCTTTCTTTCTCTCATTCTCTCTTTCTTCTTTTTTTTAGAAACAGGGTCTTGCTCTGTCGCCCAGGCTGGAGTGCAGTGGCAGGATCATGGCTCACTGCATCCTTGAGCTCCCAGGCTCAAGTGATCCTTCCACTTCAGGCTCCAGAGAGTAGCTGGGACTACAGGCACACACCACAGTGCCTGGCTAATTTTATTTATTTATTTAAGAAATGGGGTCTCACGATGTTGCCCAGGCTAGTCTCAAACTCCTGGACTCAAGCGATCTTCATGCCTCAGCCTTCCAGAGTGCTAGGATTATAGGCGTAAGCCACCATGCCCGGCCTAGGCAGTCTTGATTAAGGCTGTAGTCAGTGATCTGGGGTGGATCCCAGTGTGTTGGCAGAGGTGGCACAAAGCACACAGGCAAAATGATGCTCACGTTATTACAAGCGTAATTAACAATGCTAGTCATTCATCCCTGACAACCGACTTAAAATTAGGGACACCTACTCATTTAGTTTATTATGAATTTTTGCCTGGTGAACTCACATTTGCAGACAGTTTACAGGTTTTTTTCCCTCATTTCTCAATGTGGTTTAAATGAGCATTTCTTTGTTATTGGAAAACTGTAGTCTCTCATATGCGTATTGGCATTTTTTGTTGTTTTTCTTTTTGTTGTTGTTGCTGTCGTTATTGAGCCAGGGTCTCGCTCTGTCACCCAGGCTGGAGTGCAGTGGCACTATGTCGGCTCACTGCAACCTCCGCCTCCTGGGCTCAAGCAGTCCTCCAGCCTCAGCCCCCACAAGTAGCTGGGACTACAGATGCAAGCCACTACACCTGGCTAATTTTTGTAATTTTTGTAGATACAGGGTTTCACCATGTTGTCCAGGCTGGTCTCGAACTTCTGAACTCAAGCAATCGACCCCCTTCAGCCTCCCTAAGTGCTCGGATTACAGGCCATGGCCATTTGTTGTTCTTCTAGAAACACATTTAATCTCCTTTCCTCTCCTTAACCCATCTCCTTTAAATAGTTAATCTGTAAACAGTTAACAGGTTCTGAAAGCTCTTCTAAGGTAAGTAAATCCTTCTCGATCTATGTCTTCCATACAATTTCTTTGTTAGGTCTCTTACAGGGCCAGGGTCAGGGAGTTCTCAGAAATCTGCAGACACACCAAGAAGACAAGCCATTTGGAACCCAAGATTCTTGAGAAGTCTACCATCTTCTAGTTTACCATCTTTGGTAAATCTACATGTTAGGATGATCATTTATTCTTTTCAGATCAAGCTTCAAGGCATTTACTGCCTGAAATACAAGGGCAATTCGAAGTGCTTAAGACCTTGGATGTGCTAGTCTACAAGCTGCCTTTGGTTCCCAAGCTGTATTAGAAACATCTCAGGCATTTGTCAAAAGTGCAGATTCCCAGGCTCCAAACACCCTACCCAGCTCTCTTGTATCAGGATTTCTAGGGTGGGGCCCAGGAATCTGTATCTTTCACAAGCACTTTAATCGATTGTCAAATTTGTATATAAAACTCTTCTCATCCGGGCATGGTGGCTCATGCCTGTAATCCCAGCATTTAGGGAGGCCGAGGCAGGAGAATCACTTGAACTCATGATTTCAAGACCAGCCTGGGCAACATGGCAAAACCCCATCTCTACAAAAAAATACAAAAATTATCCAGGTGTGGTGGCTCACACTTGTGGTCCCAGCTACTTGGATGGCTGAGGTGAGAGGATTGCTTGAGGAGGTCGGGGCTGCAGTGAGCTATGATGGCACCACTGCACTCCAGACTGGGCAACAGAGTAAGACCATATCTCAAAAAATAAATAAATAAAAATAAAACTATTCTGGGCACAAACACACCTATGCCCAGGGTAGCTGTGAAAATTAAATTTTAAAATATTCATTAGTAGTCTAGTGTGGTTTGATTCAGGCCAGCAAATATTTCCTGAACATAGACTGTTTGTCAGGCATCATGCTGGGCACCAGGAAAACAAAGATGAATAAGGCATTGTCCAGTCCACAAGGAGCTCAAGTTTATAAGAGGAAGATGAACAATCAAAAATGAAACTGGGACGAGGCGGAGCAAGAAGGTGGAATAGAAGGCCCCGATCATCCCCTTTGCAGGAACACCAAATTCAGTAACTATGTACACACAAAAAAAGCACCTTTCTAAGAACCAAAAATCAGGTGAGCACTCACAGTACCTGGTTTTAACTTCATATCACTGGAAGAGTTACTGAAGAGGTAGGAAAGACAGTCTTTTTTATTTTTAACTTTTATTTTAGGTTCAGGGGTACAGTGCAGGTTTGTTTTATAGGTAAAGTCATGTCATGGGGGTTTATTGTACAGATTATTTCGTCATCCAGGTACTAAGCCTAGTACCCAATAGTACTTTTTTATATCTCCAAATCAACAGTTTGAGTACCCCTGGGTCAGAGGTATCAATAGTTATTTTTTCTGATCCTCTCCCTCATCCCACCCTCCACTCTCAAGGCGGCCCTAGTGTCTGTTCTTCCCTCTTTGTGTCCATGTGTTCTCATCATTTAGCTCACAGTGAGCTTGTAAGTGAGAACATGCAGTTATTTGGCTTTCTGTTCCTGCATTTGCTAAGGATAATGGCCTCCAGCTCCATCCATTTCTTGCAAAATATATGATCTTGTTCTTTTTTATGGCTGCATAGTATTCCATGGTGTATATGTACCACACTTTTTTAATCCAATCTGCCATTGATGAGATTTAGGTTGATTCTATGTCTTTGCTCTTGCTAATAATGCTGGAGTGAACATGCATGTACATGTGCCTTTATGGTACAACAATTTATGTTTCTTTGAGTATATACCCAATAATGGGATTACTGGTTTAGTGGTTGTTCTGTTTTTAGCCCTTTGAGGAACCACCACACTGCTTTCCACAATGGTTGAACTAATTTACACTCCCACCAACAGTCTATAAGAGGAAAGACAGTATTGAATTGCGGATGCCACCCCTTCCCCACCCATCCACAGCAGCCACTTGGCATGGAGAAATCTGTGTGATTGGGAGAGGGAGAAAGCAGTGGTTGTGAGGCTTTGCATTGAACTCAGTGCTGCCTTGTCACAGCAGAAAGCAAAACCAGGCTGAACTCAGCCAACGCCTGCCCACTGAGAGAACATTTAGACCAGCTCTAGATAGAGAGGAATCATCCATCCGAGCAGTCAGAACTCACGTTCCAGCAAGCCTTGCCACACCACAGACTAGAGTGCTCTGAGGCTCCAAATATTCTTGAAAGGCAGTTTAGGCCTCAGGAACTGTAAATCCTACTGCTGAGCTGGGCTCAGCAACCAAGTGGACCTGGGGGGTGTGTCACCTACTGAGACACAAGGTAGGACAGCTAAGGGGGTGCTTGCGCCACCCCTCCCCCAACCCCAGGCAACACAGCTCCTGCCAAAAGAGACCTCCTTCTTCCACTTGAGGAGAGGAGAAGGAACAGTAAAGAGGGCTTTGCCTTGCACCTTGGATACCAGCTCAAACACAGTAAGACAGGGCACCGGTCAGAGTCATGAGGCCCCCATTCCAGGCCGGCCCTAGGTCCCAGATGACATTTCCAGACACACCCTGAGCCAGAAAGGAACCCACTCCCTTGAAGGGAGGGACCCAGTCCTGGCAAGAACCATCACTTGCTGGCTAAAGAATCTTTAGGTCCTGAGTAACCAACAGTGATACCCAGGCAGTAAGCCATGGGCCTTGGGGGAGACTCTGAGAGGTGCTGGTTTCAGGTGAGATCCAGCACATTCCCACCTGTGTTGACTACAGTGACAGACTCCGTCTACTTGAGAAAAGCAGAGGGAAAAGTAAAGGGACTTTGTCTTGCACCTTAGGTACCAGCTAGCCACAGTAGCTGGTAGGATAGAGCACCAGGCAGGCTCTTGGGGTCCCTAATTCCAGACCTTGGCTCTTGGACAGCATTTTGAGACCAGCCCTGGACCGGAGGAGAGCCTACTGCCCTGAAGCATGAGTCCCAGGCCTGGCAGCATTCACCACAAGTTGACTTCAGAGACCTTGGGCCGTAAGTGAACACCAGCAGTAACCTGGCAATACTCCTGATGGGCCTGTGGCAGAGGTGGCCATGGGATGAAGCTCCTCTGCCTGTGGCAAGGTGAAGGAAGAATGAGAAGGACTGTGTCTCGTGGTTTGAGGCCCAGCTCAGCCACAGTAGCATAGAACACCAGGTAAACTTCTAAGGTTTTCAACTCTAGTCTCTAGCTGCCAGACAGCATCTCTGGACCCACCCAAGGTCTGGGGGAATTCACCACCCTGAAAGGAAGGACACAACCCTGGCTGGCTTCACCACCTGCTGATTGTACAGCCCCAGGACCATGAGTAAACGTAAGCCGTAGCCAGGTAGTGGTTACAGTGGGCCTTGGGCAAGACCTAGTGATGTGCTGGCTTCAGGTCTGACCCAGAGCAGTCCCAGTGGTGGTGGCCACAGGGGTGCTTACATCACCCCACTGCGAGCTCCAGGTAGCTCAGCACAGAGATAGAGAGACTCCCTCTGTTTGGGAGAAAGTAAGGGAAGGTAACAGGAGACTCTGCCTGGTAATCCAGAGAATTCTTCTAGATCTTATCCAAGATCGCCAAGGCAGTAATGTTAGGAGTCTGCAAGAACTATAGCATTACTGGGCTTTGGGTGTCCCCTAATGCAAATACAGCTTAGATTATAACAGCCAAATCCTTCTGAATATCTGGAAAGCCTCCCCAATGACAAATGCAAACAAGCCCAGACTGTGAAGACTATAATAAATACCTAACTCTTCAATGCCCAGACACTGACAAATATCATCCACAGGCATCAAGACCATTCAGGAAAACATGACCTCACCAAAATAACTAAGGCTCTAGCGACCAATCCTGGGAAAACAGAGATATGTGACCTTTCAGACAGAGAATTCAAAATAGCTGTTCTGAGAAACCCAAAGATATTCAAGACGATACAGAGAAGTAATTTAGAATTCTGTCACATAAACTTAACAAAGAGATTGAAATAATTTTTGAAAAATCATGGAGTGCAGTAGCTCATGCCTGTAATCCTAGCACTTTGAGAGGCCAAGATGGGCAGATTGCTTGAGCTCAGGAGTTCGAGACTAGCCTGGGCAACATAACAAAACCCTGTTTCTACAATAAATACAAGAAATTAGCCAGGCATAGTGTGCATGCCTGTAGTCCCAGCTACCTAGGAGGCTGAGGTGGGATATCACCTGACCCTGGGAAGTGAAGGCTGCAATGAGCTATGATCACACCACTGCACTCCAGCCTGAATGACAACATGAGACCTTGTCTCAAAAAAAAAAAGAAGCAGAAATTGTGGAGTTGAAAATGCAATTGACATACTGAAGAATACTAAAAATCTTGATTTCTTTATTCTTTAACAAACTATCATACCTGTTCAAAATTATAATCTCTTACTTTAAAAGTTACCAAAAATGGGTCGGGCACGGTGGCTCATGCCTGTAATCCCAGCACTTTGGGAGGCTGAGGCGGGCAGATCATGAGGTCAGGAGTTCAAGACCAACCTGGCCAATATGGTGAAACCCCATCTCTACTAAAAAAAAAAAAAAAATGCAAAAATTAGCCGGGTGTGGTGGCGCTCGCCTGTAGTCCCAGCTACTCATGAGGCTGAGGCAGAAGAATCGCTTGAACCTGGGAGGCGAAGGTTGCAGTGAGCTGAGATTGTGCCACTACACTTCAGCCTGGGTGACAGAGTGAGACTCCATCTCAAAACAAAAAATTAAAATTAAAAAAAAGTTACCAAAAATGGAGGCAAAGTGCTAAATATTTATATTTAATAGAGCTCAGGAATTTATTTATTTATTTATTTATTTTGAGTCAAGGTCTCGCTCTGTCACCAAGGCTGGAATGCAGAGGTGTGAATACGGGTCACTGCAGCTTCGGCTTCCTGGGCTCATATGATCCCCCAACCTCAGCCTCCCCAGTAGCTGGTACTACAGGCACTCACCACCATGCCTGACTAATTTTTCTTTGATTTTTTGTAGAGATGAGGGGTCTCACCATGTTGCCCAGTCTGGTCTAGAACTCCTATGCTCAAATGATCCTCTCGCCTCAGCCTCCAAAAGTGCTGGGATACAGGCATGAGCCACCACACCTACCAGAAATTCTTATTTAAAATTAAAAAAAATTTTAAAAAGCATGAAGAATAAGCAATCTGAAGCACTGTAGTTTTTTTATGGCATTAGTATGCTTAGGCCAGCATGACTGTATCTACAGGGAGAAAAAGGACATATTGCACAGGTATTAGTATCAAATTTCTCTAAAGTATTTTACAAAGTTATATAGCATGGGGAAATCAAAAACCACAAAAGGAAAAAATGATTAATGCAAATAATGCAACTCATCATCAAGGTAAGCAGGGATTAGAAGACAAACACTCTTATTTGGGCTGTAAACTCTATCTAAATGACACAGAGTAAGTATTTGTAAGTATTTATAGTCTTAGAATCCCATCTAGAACAACATAGGACCCAGGAAGCCGAATCACTGCTCTGTCAAGCTCAGGACAGAAATGGAAATGGTTCTATGATTATGATCATGGGACCAAGTTCACAATCAGGACCACCAGGAAAGCAAATGTATTTCAGGAAGACATTAGTCAGAGATATCCAGATATTTCCCTTCTTTTTCCCCTTGTTGAGAATGAGCACTTAATACCAGGTCTGGTTCAAGAAGTAGGAGAGCCGGATATTTGTCATCATTCCCTTAACAGAGGGCGAAGTTTTCAGTATAACTTTGGAATAGTAATATAATCCCAGGGTTTAAAGGATTTGTGGTCCATAAGGAATTGGGTTCTTCTTCTGACTCTAGCAAGACGCTGTCTGAGGGTGTCAATGGTGACTTTGCATTCCATTGAGGGAAACAAAGAAAGGGCAGAATTGGTTCTGTCTCTACATAGATTCTCCTTCTCTGTGAAGTTCCAAATGTGTGCGTGTGTGTCCGCTGCACTCAAAAGGTTCTCCTATGATGCTGCTGGACCTAGCAACAACCTCAACTCTACCTTAAAGGAGCACACTGCTCCATATTCCACCTCCCCACCTTCAACTAGTACTAGAAACTGCTTCCAAAAAGTTGCAAAGTTGCCTGTGTCTCCCTCATTCCAGAAGCATTCTTATTTTTCTTTTGTTTTTTGTTCGTTTGTTTGTTTGTTTGTTTTGAGACAGAGTCTCATTCTGTTGCCCAGGCTGGAGTGCAGTGGCGCCATCTCGGCTCACTGCAACCTCCACCTCCCAGGAGATTCAAGCGATTCTCCTGCCTCAGCCTCCAAGGTAGCTGGGATTAGAAGTGGCCTCCACCAAGCTGGGCTCATTTTTCTATTTTTAATAGAGAAGGGGTTTCACCGTGTCGGCCAGGATGGTCTCGAACTCCTGACTTCAGGTGATCTGCCCGCCTCGGCCTCCTGAAGTGCTGGGATTACAGGTGTGAGCCACCAAGCCTGGCCAGCATTCTTATTTTTCTGATTATAAAAGCAAAATGGGCCAGGAAAAAGCAAAAAGTAACAAGAGTGAAATTCCATCTCAAAAAAAAAAAAAAAGCAAAATGCTCCCACGTGATAGATCATGCCTGTAATGATCTCACTTTACAAGACTGAGGCAGGAGAATTGCTTGAGGCCAGGAGTTCAAGACCAGGGCAACAGTTGAGCCTGGGTAACAAAGCAAGACTCCCATCTCTGCAAAATAAATAAATAAATAAATAAATGAAATAAAATAGCTGGCATGGTGGTATGCACCTGTAGTCCTAGCTACTCAGGAGGATGAGGCAGGAGGCTCTCAGGAGCCCAGGAGTTCGAGGCTGAAGTGAGCTATGATCATGGCACTGCACTCCAGCCTGGACAACAAAGCAAGACCATGTCTCTAGAAGAATAAATAATAAGTACACCTTGGTTGTACAGAACTGGGGAAATTCAAAAGGGTACATGGGAAAGGGAGAAAGAGTGGTCTCTCACCATAGAGGGAGAGAGAAAGTGAATCACTGGTAATTCTACCTCTTCTAGATAACAACTGTCATTATTCTAGTGTATTTCCTTCTAGAAGCTCTCTTTTCAGTGTTTCTTTGCCCACTTCTCATCAGCTCCCTGTCTTGCACTTTTAATGTCATGTTTTTAATAGAATTGATAGTTAAATGTGTAAATGCTTGGATTGGGAGAAATTTTACTTTGTGATGTTAAATGAAATTTATAGGAGGCCATTGGTTTGGACTGAGCTCCTGCACTAGACCTAACAGACCAAACCAAAATCGAGTTGCTCATGCTAAGGTTCCATATCACCAAGCTGAAACTAAGTTGTTTATCCTTCCTTCCAAGAAATTAGCACAGTGAAAGATAATAACCAAATCCCCAAACAAGGCAGTTTTAGTGGGCATGATAAGGATGTTTCTTCTGCTTCATCTTTACAAGGAAAGTCACTTTGTTTTTTGAGTTTTTTGTTTATTTGTTTGTTTTTGAGACAGTTTCTGTTGCTTGGGCTAGAGTGCAGTGGCACAGTCTTGGTTCAGTACAGCCTCTGCCTCCTGGGTTCAAGCAAGTCTCGTGCCTCAGCCTCCCGAGTAGCTGGGATTAAAGGCACAGGAGGTCTCACCAAGGCTGGTGTATTTATATATACATTGCATATGTCAACAAATGTTGTTGTTGTTTTTTTCCATAGGCTTTTGTGGGAACAGGTGGTATTTGGTTACATGAGTAAGTTGTTTTTTGTTTTTTTTTGTTTTTTTTTTTTTTGAGACAGAGTTTCGCTCTTGTTGCCCAGGCTGGAGTGCAATGGCGCTATCTCGGCTCACCGCAACCTCCCAGGTTCAAGCGATTCTCCTGCCTCAGCCTCCCGATGAGCTGGGATTACAGGCCTGTGCCACCATGCCCGGCTAATTTTGTATTTTTAGTAGAGATGGGGTCTCTCCATGTTGGTCAGGTTGATCTCCAATTGCTGACATCAGGTGATCTGCCTGCCTCGGCCTCCCAAAGTGCTGGGATTACAGGCATGAGCCACCACGCCCGGTTTCGTAAATTCTTTAGTGGTGATTTGTGAGGTTTTGGTGCGCCCATCAGCCAACTAGTATACACTGCACCTGATTTGTAGTCTTTTATCCCTCACCCCCAGTCAATATATGTTCTACATACATTGTGACTTAAACCCACAGACATACATAATACTGTCTTGCTTTCTAGCTCTGTTATATGGATACATATGTTGCATCTCCTAAGACTGTAAGCAGTAAGTCTTTATACTTCCTTCCTTTGTACCCTAGGGCACTGAGCATTGCTAACTCCCTGGTAGGTACTCAGAAAATACTATTCAGGTGCCTGAAAAAGTAAGAAATATTAAAGGAAGTAAAAAGATAGTTAAAACACTTGGCCAAGTTGTTTTTTTAAAAAAAACTCAATATAATCTGGTGCCTAGAAAATATTTACTGGTTCAAGATTACAGTTTAAAGGCTGTAGAAGCCTGTACATCTGTCTCCTTTAATCCTAATTATTATCAGAAACAGGCTGTTATCAACAAAGAAGCACAAAGGTTAGTCACCAGTGTGTTGTTTTAATCCTTGCCATAAAATATCTCTGAGAATTCATCCAGGGAAACGCTGAAAAAGCAGTTTACTAACTCTGCCATCCACCCTTCCCCCAGGTAATTTTGTCTGAATCAAAGTGTGAGCAGGTTTGTTTAAGCTGAGAACTTGGGGAGGAAAATGAACAGGTAAATTTTAAACTGTATGCGAAATGCGTACCTTCAAAATGAATGTGCGTGCTATCTCTTTTTTTTTGAGATGGAGTCTCAGTCTGTCACCCAGCCTGGAGTACAGTAGCATGATCTCGGCTCACTGCAACCTCCGCCTCCCTGGGATTACAGGCGTGTGTCACCACGCCCAGCAAATTTTTGTATTTTTAGTAGACAGAGGGTTTCACCACATTGGTCAGGCTAGTCTCAAACTCCTGACCTCGTGATCCGCCTGCCTCGGCCTCCCAAAGTGCTGGGATTACAGGCATGAGCCACCGTACCCAGCCCGCATGCTATCTCTATATTGAGACATCTTCTGACTTAATGGAATATATTCTTAGGAAAAAGTATCCACTTATTTAAACTGTTATTTGTAAGTTACAATATATTGGTTCTAGCCTAGAAGTTGAGAGTGAATTCTTATCCCATTTGGCCCTATTTGATACAGAATGATCTACAAAATAAAATATTCAGTAAAATAAGCAAAGATCAGAATATATGCATGGTATTGTAATTCTACCATTTATGCTTTTAAAATGAGAGGAAATTTTATACACACACACACTTTTAATATTTTACTACGTTCATGTATTATCTTCAGAAATGTTGTTTTTTATTTTTTATTGTAAAACTAAAACACAGATCCAGAAAAATCCCATAACTCAAATTAATGTCTTAGTGAATTATTGCCAGGTAAATGCTCTTGTAACTATCTACCACGTCGAGAAATAAAACTGCCAGCCTCCCAGAAGCCTCTCTCCATGTGCCACATCTCAATCACTGTCTTGTCCCTCCCTCAAAAAGTAACAATGATCTTGACTTTTATAGAAATAATTTCCTTCCACTATTCAGACTTTTATACCTTCCTTGAATTTCTTTATGATTTTATCAATCAAGTGTACACTCCTTGCTTCTGGAGTTAGTCTGGACTATTTTTTTTAAAAAATTGGGGCCAGGCACAATGGTTCACACCTGTAATCCCAGCACTTTGGGTAGCCGAGGCAGGTGGATCACGAGGTCAGGAGTTCAAGACCAGCCTGGCCAAGATGGTGAAACCCCGTCTGTGCTAAAAACTGCAAAAATTAGCCAGGCGCAGTGGCAAGTGCCTGTAATCCCAGCTACTCGGGAGGCTGAGGCAGGAGAATTGCTTGAACCCTGGCGGCAGAGTTTGCAGTGAGCCCAGATCGCGCCACTGCACTCCAGCCTGGGCAACAGAGTGAGACCCCATCTAAAAAAAAAAAAAAAAAAATTGGTCTTTTCTGTTTCTTTTAATGTCAGGGTTTCCCTCCATCTCTTTTCCTTACACTTTTTCTATTGAATAACCCAAGCCATTTGGCCTATAGAGATTCTCTCCAGTATGGATTTTGCTGATTGCATATTTGGGAACAGTACAATATGTTCCTCCTACCTCTCTTCCTGCAAGTTGACAACTGAATCCAGAGGCTTCATCAGACATGTTCAGTCTGTTTGGCAAGATCTAGTGGGTGATCTGTTCTTTCATCAGATGGCACTTAATCTCTGGTTTCTGTTCCTTATCATTATCAACAACATTTGATGCTTAGTACCTAGAATCATTAATTTATAGGTGGCTTGTAATAGGAAATTCTAATCCTGTTATGTAATTTTCATTAGCTGAAATAATTTTTTTTTTTTTGAGACGGAGTCTCACTCTGTCACCCAGGCTGGAGTGCAGTGGAGTGATCTCGGCTCACTGCAAGCTCCACCTCCTGGGATCACACCATTCTCCTGCCTCAGCCTCCCGAGTAGCTGGGACTACCGGCACCCACCACCATGCTCAGCTAATTTTTTTGTATTTTTAGTAGAGATGGAGTTTCACCATGTTAGCCAGGATGGTCTCGATCTCCTGACCTCATGATCCACCCGCCTTGGCCTCCCAAAGTGCTGGGATTACAGGCGTGAGCCACCGTACCCAGCCAAACATAATTAGCCTCCCCATTGGGGAATCGAACCCTGGTCTCCCACATGACAGGCAGGGATATTCACCACTATACTAACGAGGACCCCCCTGTCTATTTTTTTTTTTTTTGAGATAGAATCTCACTCTGTCACCCAGGCTGGAGTGCAGTGGTGCAATCAGTCTCGACTCACTGCAACCTCCACCTCCCGGGTTCAAGCGATTCTCCTGCCTCAGCCTCCTGGGTAGCTGGGACTAGAGATGTATGCCACCACACCCAGCTAATTTTTTATATGTATATATATTTTTTACTAGAGACAGGGTTTCACCATGTTAGCCAGGATGGTCTCGCTCTCCTGACCTCGTGACCCACCCACCTCGGCCTCCCAAAGTGCTGGGATTACAGGCGTGAGTCACTGTGCCTGGCCACAAGTAATGCTTTTTGAACTAGATAGGATAGATGATAATAACATTCAGCCTGTGATCTTTGGTGATTGTAGTTTACAGGCACTCTTTGGTTGGTTGCAGGGGTCGGGGAGCAGGGAAGGAACAAATGTGTGTAGACTAGTACTTCCATTCAGCAGAGAAACCTGATACCTCTTACTCATATTAAACAAACATATGCTTTGTGATCCAGCAATCCCATTTCTGGATCTAGAGCCCAAATAAATTCTCACACTAGATCTATGAAGGGACACTATGAGGAAGTTCATCATAGTTTGTAGTATAAGAAATTGGAGGTAATATTAATTTCCATCACTGGAGGTGTAAATAGGTACAATGAGTGAATTCATACCAGGCAGTGTATATATTATGTAGCAATTCGAAATAATAGATCTATACCACAGCAATATGTATAGATCCTAAAATCCTTAATGTTTAGTGAAAAAAGTAAAAAGCAGATTAAGATCCATAGCATATGAACATATTTATAAAAATTGTACAAATACCTACTAAAAAAACAAAACTACAGATTTTACAAAACCACATACACGAAGAGGATGCACATTAATCTCATTAGAATGGTTGCTGTGGAAATAAAAGGGAATGACAATAGAGAATAGAGATAAAGCGGATTATATAAACAAATGAACAAACAGATACATAAATAAAAACAAGAAGAGAAATTGCACAGATAAATGATCATGAAGTGCCCTAAACTCAGAAGTAGTTAACTCGCTTCTCCACATCTGAGTTCCTAATTTAAATATTTTTCCTTAAAACTTGACCTTTTTAGAATACCTCTAACTGCAAAGTGAAAATTATTTTCCCTGTCCTATTAGCATCTTCTCTAATTATTTTCTATTTTCCAACTTCCTTTTTCAGCAGCATTTTCAATCTTATAACATTTTATTCATCTGACTCATTCATTCATTTATTCAGTAAATGCTTAAGTGTTTACTCAAATATTAAGTGTACATAAAGTATTATTCTGGGTACTAAGAGGATATGAGGGAAATGTCTTATGTTCCCTATTTCTGGAAACCTACAACGTAATGGTGGATGCAAAGCATTAACCCATGAAACATTTCAAAATCATCCGAGGCAGCATTGATTCCATGTCTAAAATAAGTGGATGGGCCAGGCTCAGTGGCTCACAACTGTAATCCCAGCACTTTGGGAGGCCGAGGCAGGCAGATCACCTGAGGTCACAAGTTCGAGACCATCCTGGCCAACACGGTGAAACCCCGTCTCTCCTAAAAATATAAAAATTAGCCGGGCATGGTGGCAAGTGCCTATAATCCCAGCTACTCAGGAGACTGAGGCAGGAGAATTGCTTGAACCTGGAAGGCAGAGGTTGCAGTGAGCTGACTCCGTCTCAAAAATAAATAATTTTTTAAAACAAGAAGCAGTTGATGGTTACAGGTGAAGGGTGAAGGAATCCAAAAGAAGTGGTTGATGGTTACAAGTAAAGGAATCCAAAAAAAAAAAGACATCAGTGAAGATTGATGTGGGTAGGCAAGATCTGTCAGAAAGGTCACAATTGCATCAGATCTTATCTAATGGGTAATGTAGATTAAAGAGAGAGAGGAATGGGCATCCCAAGGAGGTGAAATATCTTTTTAAAGACACCGGATTGAAAAAAAAAAAAAGCACCATCGGGAAGCCTAAAACCAGATGGCAGGAGCTGAGTAAGGAAGTAAGGGAAGTAAGATTGAATCAGGCTGGGTGTAGTGGCTCGTGCCTATAATCCCAGCACTTTGGGAGGCCAAGGCAGGAGTTCAAGACCAGCCTGGGAAACATAGTGAGATCCCCATCTCTATTTAAACTTGAAAATATAAATTAAAAAAACAAGATTGAATCAACCTGGAATAAATTATAGAGGACTTGGCAGCTTCACCAAGAAGTCTTGATTTAATCCTGTCAGCAGCAAAAAGCCTCTGGAGGTTCTTCAATTGGGAACTGAATAATTTTCTGTTATATCCCACATCAAATCTCCTACCAAATATGGCTGAGGACCTCAGTCCTCTTTTCCTCCAGCCGCACAGGGGTACATCTTGTCCCAAGAGGGTCCACTGAACTCCTACTACAAACCCTCTCTCTTTGCTGGCCACCCCACTTTCAGCCTTTTCTCCTTTCACTTCTATACTTCTTCAACTTCGCAGCCTGACTTCATCCCATCATAGTCTAGGTTATGTCTGTTACCTTGGCATCCTGTGCTTACCTCTACCACATTCATTGATTCATTAGTTCACTCATCAAGTATTTATTATTTTGATCCCCTACCGCCTTCTAGGCCCTCTGCCAAGGGTTGAGCTCACAACGGCTCACCACAACCTCCGCCTCCCAGATTCAAGTAATTCTCCTGTCTCACCCCCCCGGGTAGCTGGGATTACAGGCACGCACCACCATGCCCGGCTACTTTTCTGTATTTTTAGTAGAAGTGGGGTTTCACCACTTCTACTAAAGTGGTGAGTTAGCCAGGCTGGTCTCAAACTCCTGACCTAAGGTGATCTGCCCGCCTCAGTCTCCGAAAGTGCTGGGATTACAGGCATGAGCCACTACGCCTGGCCTCCAACTGTCTTCTGTAATCTTCACAATAGAATATGAGCTCATAGTGTCCAACACATTGTAGGTGCTCAATAAAGGTTTATTCAATAGACGAATGTATTGATGCTTGGGAGAATGCTACACATATAGCCACAAGAATTGTCAACAGTCCTGGAATGATAACGACAATCTCATCCCTTCTGAGAATAACTGATCATATAAAAATGTAAATGCTGGGTTATAAGTTGACACACATTTTCTGTGAAGTGCCAGATAGTAAATATTTAGTCTTCACAAGCCATATGGTGTCTGTTCCAACTACTCAGCTACTGGGATACTCGTCTTACCTTTGTAATGCAAAAGCAGCCACTGACAATAGGTAAACAAACTAATGTGACTGTGTTCCAATGAAATTATATTTACAAAAGCATGCAGGAGGTTGGATTTGGCCCACAGGCCCTAGCTTGCCATCCCCTATCCTGAATGATGCTACTTTTTGTCAATTTTCAGGACTGCCTTTGTGCCTAGTCCATACTCTATTCTTTAGTCAGGTAAATTGAGTTGCCACAGCCAATATCTGAGTTTATCTTTCAACTCATATCTGATTTTTACAATTGTGGTATTATGAAAAGGTACGTAATTCAGAGCACAACAGACTTGTTTTACTCATTAGTTGACTTTTTGGCAAGTTACTTAGCTTTTTTGAACTTCTATCTTGTGACTGTAAATGAAGATTTTTTTTTTAATCCTGTGACGATTGAGACATATATATTGAGAGCTGAATATGATGCCTAGTACACAGTAGGCTGAAAACAAATATCCCTTCCCCTTTGCCCAGTCATGTTCTTTTCCTCCTTTAAATATATCAGCAGATATTAGTTAAGAATCTACTATATCCAAAGTACAATTTCAGGTACCTTTGAAACTGCTATATATCCTCTCTGATATCTCTTTTGACAGCAGGTTCTTTCCATCTGCCTTCTCCTTAACAGGTAGTACCTATATGTACCTCTTTATAGAGCTAGAGGTGATTAGGTTCTTGCATATATGAATTACTAATATTTGAATGTACTTAGGGGGAGTAGAACAGAAGAGAATGAAATAACCATCTTTATGTTTCACATTTATTGTTTAATGTCACTGATTTATTGTTAAGTGTCATTGACGTTTATTACTTAACTCCAGATATCCGTTCCTGATATGGCAACTGCCTTGATTTTTATTTGGGGATCCACCTTTCTCCCACCCTTCATCCAACAGTAAAGCTTGAGGCTTGAGTCCTAGACGCTCATAAAAGCAGTACATTAACTTCTCTGGCCATAGTGGGTGTTGACTAGAGTTCATTCACTCCGAGTGAGTGGTATGATTTTGTTTCCTAGGAATGCTGAACAAAGACATTCTCTTTTTTCTGCTGAATTGAAAACAGCAAATAGGGCTTCTGGAGATTCTGGCAGCTATTTTACAACCTCAAGGAGAAAGCTTGTCTGAGAACAGAGTAACAGATAACAGACAGACAGAGAGAGAGGTATCATTTTGAGCCAGTGTTTAGCTATTTTTCAAGCCACGTGTACCACTGAACTGCTATTTGAGCCAATAAATTCTCTTTTGTTTCTGCTTCTGCCAGACTTAATCAAGTGTTCTGTTACTGGCAATCAAAAAATATCCCAAGTCACTCAGCCTCCTTCCGTCTCCTTCAGAACTAAAGCTAACCACTCATATACACAGAGACTATGTGCCAGAGTCAAGCATCAACCATTCATTCAACAAACATATATTCAGTGCCTATTGGACACAATACATGGTCTCGGAGAGTTACGGCAGTATACCAGCATTAAGAACAGCACAAATGTTTATAAAAAGAATATCCAGCAAAAAAATAAAAAATAAAAACACATACTCCTACTGTGTATGAGGTCGTCTGCTAGGCGTTGGGGACAGAAAGGGTCACAAGACAATCTGTATTCCCCACGGTTGGCCATGATATTGGAAAGATGTCATGCACATAAAAAGATAAGCAGAAATTGGCCAGGCGCGGTGGCTCACACCTATAATCCCAGCACTTTGGGAGGCCAAGGCGGGCGGATCACCTGAGGTTGGGAGTTGGAGACCAACCTGACCAACATGGAGAAACCCTGTCTCTACTAAAGATACAAAATTAGCCAGACGTGGTGGCACATGCCTATAATCCCAGGTACTCAAGAGGCTAAAGCAAGATCTTACACAAATGACTTAAACGTATCTTCTAAAATCTATTAGTATAAATTCAGTTTTATTTTTTTAAGATAAATAATAGCCATTTCCACAAAGTCTTCTATGTGCCCAGGATTGTACTATGCCTCAAAGAAAAATAATCTGTATTTTTCTTGAAATAAACATCATCACAATTGAATGGGCAATAAAAGAACCAGTATTTTTCTAATGAAAGTCGTTTCATTATAACCAAATATAATTTTCCTTTTCAGGAAAGAAAATAATTGAGATATTGATAGAGGCTTTATTTATAAAACTGTCATGAAAAATCTATTTCAAATAGATTTCAAGAAACGAGAAAAAAGTCATTTGCTAAATAGAAACACACAGCCATAAAACAATATTTCTATTTGAACCAGAATTATTTGACATTTAAATCCTGCCTCCAGATATTCTATCCAGTTTCCAACTTGACTGTTTCCAATAATAAAATTATTTGTCTTTTTGTTCACATAAAATGGTCTCTAGTCTATTTACTGAACAGTCCAACATTACATCAATGCAGAAATACATTCCAATAACAGTTCAATTAACAAAACAAGCTGTTTAATTAATAAAAACATTTTTTTTCGAGAAGAAACTGAAGCAATTTTGTCATGCATGCTTCAGTGTGCATTTTAATTTTAGTTTTAGCCTGTGATCACTTAAACACAATTATCAAGCAAATCTAAATGGTTAACTATAATTACAAGATTATGCTTTGTGCATTTTGTGGTGTATAAAATCTAGCATAACAGAAAATAAACATAAGTAAGAGCAACAAAGATGTTTATTCACTTACCTTCTTCATAACTACAGCCAGGGTAAACTTCGCTCAGCCTTCGGCCATTGAATTTTGTCCTGAATTTTCCATGTACCATACAATCAGATAAACTCCAGCTTGTGGGAGTAACAAATGGAAATAATGCTGTAAAAAGAATTGCCAAACAAATTTCCATGTGCTTAACCTAGAAGGGAGAAACTGCAACATAAACTAAGTTAAAAGTTTTTAACTGTGTTTAAACAGGAGGGGGTGATTTCACTTTTAGCAGGAACTTGTGACTACTATTGCTTAGCAAGGAAATGATTAACACTCCTGTCGTCATCTGTTTGAGCTCTCCAGCTGCAGGAGATCGGCTAAGGGAACCTTATCAATCCTGGGCATGTGTGCTGTGAATACCATGTCCACTGAGCTGGCAGTTAGCGTCCTAAATTCAACTTCGATGTTAAGTTGTTCTTTCTTTTTTTTTTTTTTTTTTGATGGAGTTTGGCTCTGCAGCCCAGACTGGAGTGCAATTGCGCAATCTTGGCTCACTGCAATCTCTGCCTCCACTGCAACCTCCGCCTCCCGGGTTCCAGTAATTCTCCTGCCTCAGCCTCACAAGTAGCTGGGATTACAGGAATATACCACCACGCCTGGCTAACTTTTTGTATTTTTAGTAGAGACGGGGTTTCACCATGTTGGCCAGGCTGGTCTCGAACTCCTGACCTCAGGTAATCCGTCTGCCTTGCAAAGTGCTGGGATTACAGGCATGAGCCACTGTACCTGAGGTCAGGAGTTTGAGACCAGCCTAGCCAACATGGTGAAACTCCGTCTCTACTAAAAATACCAAAAAAAGTAGACGGGTGTGGTGGTGTGCACCCGTAGTCCCAGCTATTCGGGAGGCTGAGGCAGGAGAATCGCTTGAACCCAGGAGGTGGAGGTTGCAGTGAGCCAAGATTGTGCCACTGCACTCCAGTCTGAGAAACAGAGTGAGACTCCATCATAAATAAATAAATAAATAAATAAATAAATAAATAAATGAATGAATGAATGAATAAATCAAGATCTGAATTTGAGAACTGACTTTAGGATTCATGCAACCTTTAGCACATTCCTAACCTTCTTGAATGTCAGTATCCATCCCTGCCAAGCAGGAACAACAATTCCCATTTCACCAAACAAGACCTTCACCTCTTGTGGGGCTCATGTGTTGCAGAATATTTCGTTATAAAATGTTCCATTTTTACCTGTCATTTCTGAGCCCCACATTAAAAGATGGATTATCACTTACACACTTTTTTCTTAAAATTCCAGAGGTTTATAAGTAACATTAGCAGGATCTCTGTGTTCCCTCAGCCTTGTTTGTCTTCCCAACTATGCTCATTTCTAAAAACTTCAGTGCTCTTTTGAATTGCGAGTAAGTACTCTTCTGGAGACCAAGGGTATGAAAAAAAGGGGAAGGACAAATTAATGGGTATACATAACTTGGAGGCACTAAAACCTCATCAAAGGATTATTATTTTTTCTTTAAATGGTTGTTATGAATAGCAATTATTATACTACACCATCAGTTCTTCATAAATGCATCGCAAAGAAAAAATCAAAACAACTCATCCAGGACAGAGGAATGGCAGATTTATTATATTTAGATAAATTTCTGTCTAGCATCCTGTGAACAGCAGCTTGAGATGATACTGTAAATACATAGCTTCTCTTAGGACATACCGTGGAGTTCCACGCCACCAACAGGGTGAAGTGGATTGTGCATTTCCTGCCAAGCAACCAGTGAGAGTCAGAACTGGGTCTAAAATATTGTGCTGTAAAAAGAACTTAAGAGCTAGTTGTCAGTTGTGTTTATTATGCTATTAACTTTTAAACGTCACTTTCCTGATTGCTCTTAGATTGCTGACTTAGAAGTAGATTGATGATTCAGAGTTCTTATCATCCTTGCTGAGATATTCACCATGAATTGCCAAGTTAATTTTAAGAAATCAACACGTGGCAGGCGCAGTGGCTCATGCCTGTATTCCCACCACTTTGGGAGGCCAACGCAGGCAAATCACTTGAGGCCAGGAGTTCAAGACCATCCTGGCCAACATGATGAAACCCCGTCTCAACTAAAAATACAAAAATTAGCTGGGCACGGTGGTATGTGCCTTTAATCTCAAGAGGCTGAGACATGAGAATCGCTTGAACCTGGAAGGCGGAGGTTGCAGTGAGCTGAGATCACGCTACTGCACTCTAGCCTGTACAACAGAGCAAGATTCTGTTCCCCCCGAGCCCCCGCAAAGAAAAGGAAGAAAAAGAAAAAATCAGTGGATCTTTCTTTCCTTACCTCACCTCCCCTCATCAAAGAAAACAAATTTTAACTATTTTAGTGTCTTAAAACTATTCTAAGTAAACTCAGCTAGTTCCTGTCTCTACACCCGTATACTGTTTTTGTCTGTAGAATATAACAAGTATTCTGGGTCAGTTTCCAATGTTCTATGCAGCGCCTAAAATGGTGGGCACTAGAAGGAGAAACTGAGGGATATGACTGACTAGAAGCCCCTAGCATTCATCCCTTCCACAAAGAGAGACAAAACAACAAATAAACAACTACATTTTAAGAAAAATAATCAAAGGAGCGTGCTGGAATATGTCAAAACAGCAACAGAAACCTTGGTGAGCACAGAAGCTCATGATATCCACATAGAGAATGGAAGGAGGCCCTGGGACCCCACCACTTCATTCTCTAGCCAGGATCAGCCAGGAATCAGGAGGAACTTTTCCCTACAGCAAAAAGGGAGGCAAGAGGATCCCAGTAGCTCTCACCAACATCTTGGATACCTACAGTTTTCCCTGTTGGTATCCCCTACAGCCCTCACAGGCCCAGCGGAGGGAGCTGCGTAGAGGCCACATAGCGGCACTCACCTAGAAAAGAGGCCAACACCGTGCCTCACCCGCTGTGGCCTGCACAGTTACTGCACTACGCCATCTTGAAACTAGAAATACTGCTGGAGTGTGTCTTGCTCCAGAGTTGAGTAGCCATGGCTCCTTTTCATCCTCAAGGTTAGGGAGCCACTGAATCACCCCAGCCCGGTGGCCTGACATCCCCAAGCCAAGCTGTGAGCAACTGCTATACCCTTCCTCATGGGGCCATGCAGTGACAGAACTGTTCCATTATCCCTCTGCCACCCTCTGAACTGAGCTGAATCTGTATAGTCCCTCCTGAGGAAATGGTACTTTGGCAGAACAGCTCCATCTACTGAATTCCAGAACCTGAGCTGCTGGGGAAGGGGCGTGCCTCAAAGACATAGATCCTGGTGCTGTGAGTTACCTACATCAAATCCTGCCCAGAACACAAACCTACCAAGACCCAGGTGACACAATAGGTTCATGAGACCCTGAGCCTAGGACCCTGGCCTCATAGCCACCCTAAGCACCTTGCACCTAGAACACAGCACCACAGCAGCTGCTTGTAAACAATGGCAGACGTAATACCAAGAGGGATCCACTTAGCTAAATCTCCCCATTGTGGGGAAAATGAGAATAGGAGAATCCCAAACTTGCCACCAAGGACATTAACAACCTACAGTGATGATAATGATGACCCTACAAAAACTTCTGCAGCCTGGCCTTCTGAGGTTCCCACAGTTGTTAGTGACATTGAATGCAGCTGAACATCTGCATGGAGACTATACCACGTCATCTACTCATAAACAGAGTCACCACACCCTTCCCAACTGACACACTAAGACCCAATTGCAGGTGAAACTCTTCCTCTACAAAAACCACTCTAGAAAGTTGGGAAGAAGTAATTCTTCCACTAGATGCACAGACGTCAATTCAGGAACACAAGAAACATAAAAAAGCAAGGAAATGTGACACTACCAAAGGAACATAATAATTCTCTATTAACAGACCCCAATAAAAAGGAAATCAACAAATTGCTATAAAAGGAACTCAAAGTAATGATCTTAAGGAAAATCAATGTAATACAAGGAAATACAGATAGACAATTCAATGAAATCTGGAAAACAATTCATGGTATGAATGAGAAATTCAGCAAAGAGATAGATATCATTAAAAAAAAAAAAAAAAAAAAAAAACTCAGAAATCCTGCAATTGAAGAACTCAGTGAATGAAATAAAAATAAAATACAGAGCTTCAGTAGCAGACCTAATCAAGGAGAAGAAAGAATCTCTGAATTTGAAAATAGGTTGTTACTGAGCACGGTGGTTCACACCTGTAATACCAGCACTTTGGGAGACCGAGGTGAGAGGATTACTTGAGCCCAGGAGTTCAAGATCAGCCTGGGCAATATAATGAGACCTCATCTCAAAATAAAATAAAATAAAATAAAATAAATAAAATAAAATAAAATAATCCAGTTAGATAATTAAAAAAAAGACATAAGAGAAAAAGAGAGTGAAGAAAGGCTACTTATAGGACTTACAGGCCACTATTATAAAGTGAACAAATATTTAAATTTTGTATATTCCAGAGGGAGAAAATATGGGAAAAGCCATAGAAAACAAATTTAAAGAACTAATAGTTGAACACTTCCCAAGTCTAGGGAACAGTATGGATGTCTACATCCAGAAATCTAAAAAGACTCAAATAAATTCACTCAAAGGGTCCCCCAACTTGAGATATATTAGTAGTCAGTGGTTAAAAGTCGAAGACAAGGACATAATTCTAAAAATAGCAGTAGAAAAGTGTTAAGTCACATATGAGAGAATTCCCATTCAACTAACGGCAGAATTCTCAGCAGAAACCTTCAGGCCAGGCAATAAAAGAGATATATTCAAAGTATTGAAAGAAAAAAAAATTGCTACTCATGAATACTATATCCAGCAAAGCTATTCTTCAGAAATTGGGGAGAAATACTCTTTCCCAGATAAGCAAAAACTGAGGGAATTCCTCACCACTAGATTAGCCTTATGACAAATGTTCAAGAGAGGCCTGCATCTAGAAGTAAGACGATGATAATAGCCATCATAAAAATGTGAAAAAGTATAAAACTCACCGGTAGAGTCGATACACAAAGGAGAAAGAGAAAAGAATCAAATATTATCATTGTAGAAAACCACCAAACTGAAATGATAAAAATTAAGAAAGGAATAAAGAAAGGAAGAATATACATAACAACTAGAAAACAATTAACAAAATGAAATAAGTATTTACCTGTCAATAATAACCTTGGGCCAGGTACAGTGGCTCATGCCTGTAATCCCAGCACTTTGGGAAGCCCAAGGTGGGTGAATTGCTTGAGCCTAAGAGTTTGAGACCAGCCTGGAAACAGGGCAAAACTCCATTTCTACTAAAAATACAAAAATTAGCCAGGCATGATAGTGTGTGCCCGTAGTCCCAGCTACCCAGGAGACTGAAATGGGAGGATCAATGGAGCCTGAGAGGCAAAGGTTGCAGTGAGTCAAGATTGCACCACTGCACTTCAGCCTGAGTGACAGACTGAGATCCTGTCTCAAAATAATAATAAACAACTTTGAATGGAAGTGGATTGAATTATCCATTTAAAAGATATAGCCTAAGCAAGGTACAGTGTTGCATGCCTGTAGTCCCAGCTACTTGGGAGGCTAAGGCAGGAGGATGTCTTGAGCCCAGGAGTTTGAGGCCAGCTTGGGCAACATAGCAAGATCCTGTCTCTAAATTAATCAAGTAATTAATTTAATAAAAAGATATAGACTGGCTGAATATATTTTTTAAATGACCCAACTGCTTGCGGTCTACAAGAAACTAATTTTTCACTTTTAAACACAAATAGCCTGAAAGTGAAGGGATGAGAAAAAGAAATTCCACACAAACAGAAACCAAAAGCAAGCAGGAATAACTACATTTACATCAGACAAAACAGACTTTAAGTCAAAAATTGTAAAAAGAGGCAAATAAGGTCATTATAATGATAAAGGCATAAATTCAGCAATAGGATATAACAATTGTAAATATATATGACCCAACATTGGAGCACCCACATATAGAAAAGTCAATATTATTATATTTAAAGGGAGGTATAGACTCCAATACACCAATAGTTGGACACTTCAACACCCTACTCTCAACATTTAACAGATTATCTAGACAGAAAAATCAGCAAAAACCATCGGGTTTAAACTGCACTTTAGAACAAATTGACCTAAAAAACATTTATAGAACATTTCATCTGACAGCTGCAGAATACACATTCTTTTCAGTAGCACATGAGACATTCTTTGGGATAGATCATGTAAGGCCACAAAATAAGACTCACCAAATTTAATATGATGAATATCACATCAAGTATTTTTTCTGACTAGAAAATAATTCTTATTCTTATTGGAATAATACTAGAAACGAGAAAGTTTTGAAATGGTACAAACATATAAAAATTAAACATCATGTTTTTGAACAACTAATGGATCAATGAAAACATTAAGAAGGAAATTTTGGCCAGGTGTGGTGGCTCACACTTGTAATCCCAGCACTTTGGGAGGCCAAGGCAGGAGAATTGCTTGAGTTCAGAAGTTAGAGAATAGCCTGGGAAACATAATGAGATCTCATCTGTACTAAAATTCAAAAAATTTTAGCCAAGTGTGGTGGTGCATGCCTGTAGTCCCAGCTACTTGAAGGGCTGAAGTGGGAGGATCGCTTGAGCCTAGGAGGTTGAGGCCACAGTGAGCCCTGATCATGCCACAGCACTCCAGCATGGGCAACAGGGTGCACCTCTGACTCAAAAATAAAAATAAAAATAAGAAGGGGAAAGATTTAAAAGTTTCTTAAATGAAAATAGAAACACAGCCTACTAAAAGTTATGGGATACAGCAAAAGCAGTATTAGAGAGAAGTTTATAGCAATAAACACCTACATTAAAAAGATTTCAAGTCTGGGTGTGGTGGCTCACGCCTGTAATCCCATCACTGTGGAAGACCAAGGCAGGCGGATCTCCTGACGTCAGGAGTACGAGGCCAGCCTGACCAACACGGAGAAACCCCATCTCTACTAAAAATATAAAAATGAGTTGGGTGTGGTGGCGCATGCCTGTAATCGCAGCTACTCGGGAGGCTGAGGCAGGAGAATTGCTTCAACCTGGAGGCGGATATTGCAGTGAATTGAGATTGTGCCACTGTACTCCAGTGTGGGCAACAAGAGTGAAACTCCATCTCAAAAAAAAAAAAAAAAAATTCAAATAAGCAATATAAAAATGCATCTCAAGAAACTAGGAAAGCAAGAACAAATCAAACCCAAAATCAGTAGAAGGAAAGAAATAATAAAGAGCAGAAAAAACAACAATGAAATGAAAAGTTAGCTTTTTGAAAAGATAATCAAAACAAACCATTAGCTGGACTAACCAAGAAAAAAATCCAAATACATAAAATCAAATATGAAAAAGTAGACATTGCAACTGATACCACAGACAAACAAAGGTTCATTAGAGACTATTACGAATAACTATATGCCAACAAATTGGAAAACTTAGTGGTAATAGATAAATTCCCAAACATATACAACCTACCAAGATTGAACCAAGAAAAAGTAGAAAACCAGAACAGACAAATAATGAGTAAAAAAATTGAATCAGTAATGAAAAGTCTCCCATAATTAAAACAAAACAAACAAACAAAAACCCAGGACCTGATGACTTAACTGCCAGACATTTTAAAAATGGCTATTGATACCAATTATTCTCAAACTCTCCCAGGAAATTGAAGGAGAGAGAATTCTTTTTTTTTTTTTTTTTGATAGGGAGTCTCGCTCTGTCGCCCAGGCTGGAGTGCAGTGGGGCGAGCTCAACTCACTGCAAGTTCCGCCTCCCGGGTTTACACCATTCTCCTGTCTCAGCCTCCTGGGTAGCTGGGACTACAGGCGCCCACCACCACGCCCGGCTAATTTTTTGTATTTTTAGTAGAGACGGGGTTTCACCATGTTAGCCAAGATGGTCTCAATCTCTCGGCCTCGTGATCTGCCTGCCTCGGCTTCCCAAAGTGCTGGGATTACAGGGGTGAGCCACTGTGCCCAGTGAGAATTCTTCTATACTCATTCTACAAGGCCAGCATAACCCTGATACCAAAACCAGATAAGGACACAACAAAAAGAGAAATCTATAGGTCAATATCCCTGGTGAACATAGATTGGAAAAAAAAAAATCCACAAAAACATACTAGCAAATCAAATCCAGCAGCACATTAAAAAGAGCACTCACCATGGTCAAGTGGGATTTGTCTCAGAGATGCAAGAATGGTCCAACATACACAAATCAAAAAATGTGATACATCACAACAACAGAATGAAGGACAAAAACCACATGATCATGTCAACAAACACAGGAAAGGCATTTGATACAATTCAACATTCCTTCATGATAAAATGTCTTCACCAACTAGGTGTAGAAGGAACATACCTCAACACAATAAAAGCCACATGGGACAAACCCTCAGCTAGCTAGCATTACACTAAATGCGGGAAAGCTAAAAGCTTTTCCTCTAAGAACTGGAACAAGAGAAGGATGCCCACTTTCACCACTTTTATTCAACATAGTACTGGAAGTTATAGCCAGAGCAATTAGACAAGAAAAAAAGGGGTTCCAAATTGGATAGGAAGAAGTCATATTTGCATATGTCCCTATTTGCATATGGCATGCTCTTATGTATGGAAAACTCTGAAAGTGCCATCAAAAAACTCTTAGAACTGATAAATTTAGTAAAGTTTCAGGATACAAAATAAACACACAAAAATTAGTAGCATTTGGCTGGGCACAGTGGCTTACTAATGTACTTGGGAGGCCAAGGGAGAAGGATCACTTGAGGCCAGAAGTTTGAGGCCAGGCTGGGCAACATCGTGAGATCACATCTCTATAAACAAATTGAAAAATCAGTAGCATATTTATACATCAACAATGAACTACTGGAAAAATAAATCAAGAAAGCAATCTCATTTGTGATAGCTTTAAAAAAAATACCTAGGAATAAATTTAACCAAGGAGGTGAAAAATCTCTATGAGGACAACTATAAAACACTGTTGAAAGAAATTAAAGAGTTCACAAAAAAATATGAAGATGCTCCATGTTCACAGATTGAAAGAATTAATGTTATGAAAGTGACCATACTACCAAAAGCGATCTACGGATTCAATGTAATTCCTATCAAAATACCAATGATATTCTTCACAAGAATAGAAAAGAAAAAATCTTGAAATTCAGATGGAATTATAGAAGATCCTGAATAGCCAAAGAAATACTGAGCAGAAGAACAAATCTGGGAGCATCACACTACTTCACTTCAAAATACATTACAAAGGTATAGTAGCCAAAACAGCATAATACTGGCATAAAAACAGACACATAGACCAGTGGAACAAAATAAAAGACACACAAATAAATTTGCATATTTACAGCCAACTGATTTTTGACAAAGGTGCCAAGAACATTCAGTGGTAAAGGATAGTTTCTTCAATAAATGGTGCCAGAAAAACTGGATGCCCATATGCAGAAAAATGAAACTAGATTCCTATCTATTTTATTTCACAAAAATGAAATAAAAATGGATTAAACACTTATATAGAAGACCTGAAACTGTGAAACTACTAGAAGAAAACATCGAGGAAATGCTTCAAGACTTTTATCTGGGCAAAGCTTTTTGGGTAAGACCTGAAAAGCATGGCAACAGAAGCAAAAATAGACAAATGGTATTACATCAGGCTAAAAAGCTTACGCACCGCAAAGGAGAGTGAAGAGACAACCTACAGAATGGGAGAAAATGTATGTAAACTATCTATCCAACAAGCGATTAATAACCAGAAAATATAAAGAACTCAACTCATTCAGAAACCAATTCGATTTAAAAATAGGCAAAAGGTCAGCCTCACTGGCTCACACCTGTGATCCCACGAATTTGGGAGGCCAAAGAGGGAAGACTGTTTGAGCCCAGGGGTTTGAGACCAGCCTAGGCAACATAACGAGGCCTTGTCTCTACTAAAAATTAAAATTAAAAAATTAGCCAGGCATGGTGGCAAGTGCCTGTAGTCCCAGCTACTCAGGAAGCTGAGGTGGGAGGATCACTTGAGCCCAGGAGTTCGAGGTTGCAGTGAGCCGTGATCACACCACTGCACTCCAACCTGGGCAACAGAGTGAGACTCTGTCTTTTAAATAAATTTTAAAAATTAAAAAAAAAAAATTTAACGGGCAAATGATCTCATAGACATTTCTCAAAAGACATACAGATGGCCAACAGGCATATGAAAAAATGCTCAACATCAATAATCATCAGGGAAATGCAAATCAAAACCACAATGAGATATTATCTCACTCCAATTAAAATAGCTATCATCAAAAATACAAAAAATATGCATTCACTGCAATATCTAAATTAATAAACTAAAACCAAATAAAAATGACAAAAAATAAATACTGCAGAGAAAGGGGAACCTCCATTCACTGTTGATGGGAAGATAAATTAGTACAGTCACTATGGAAAATAGTATGGAGGTTCCCCAGAAAACTAAAAGTGGGGCCGGGGGTGGTGGCTCACACCTGTAATCCCAGCACTCTGGGAGGCCGAGGCAGGCAGATCATCTGAGGTTGGGAGTTCGACACCAGCCTGGCCAACATGGTGAAACCTTGTCTCTACTAAATATACAAAAAAAAAAAAAAAAGTTAGCTGGGTGTGGTGGTGCATGCCTGTGATCCCAGCTACTAGGGAGGCTGAGGCAAAAGAATCACTTAAACCCGGGAGGCAGGAGGTTGCGGTGAGCCGAGATTCGCCACTGGACTCCAGCCTGGGCAATAGAGCAAGACTCAGTCTCAGGAAAAAAAAAAAAAAAAAAACTGGCAATAGATGTATTACATGATCTAGCAATCCACTACTGGGTTATATCTGAAAGAAAGAAAATCAGTATATGGAAGAGATATCTGCACAACCATGTTTATTGCAGCACCATTCACAATAGCCAAATCAAACTAAGTGTCCATCAACAGATTAATTCATCATGAATTAATTCATAAAAATGAAATCCTGTCATTTGTCACAATGTAGATGGAATCAGAGGCCATTATATAAGTGAAATGAGCCAGGCAAATATCACTTGTTCTCACTTACATCAGTTTCATTAAAAAGTTGATCTCACGGAGATAGAGAGTAGAATGGTGGTTACCAAAGGCTGGGAAAGGTAGGTGGGGAGAGGGGGAAGAGAGGTTGGTTGGCTGGAAGCTGTGGCTCACGCCTGTAATCCCAGCACTTTTTGAAGCCAAGGCATGTGGATCACGTGAGCTCAGGAGTTTAAGACCAGCCTAGGCAACATGGTGAAACCCCGTGTCTACAAAAAAATACAAAAATTAGCTTGGCGTGGTGGTGTGTACCTGTAGTCCCAGTTACTCAGCAGGCTGAGGTAGGAGAATCACTTGAGCCCAGGAGGCAGAGGTTCCAGTGAGCGGAGATGGCACCACTGCACTCCAGCCTGGGCAACAGAGGGAGACCCTGTCTCAAACCAAAAAGAAACAAACAAACAAAAAAAGAGCGAGAAAGAGGGAAGTTGGTTAATGGGTACAAAAATACAGTTAAATAGAAGAAATACATTCTGGCATTTGTTAACACAGTAAGATGATGAAAGTAATTTATTGTGTGTATATATATAATTTTTTTTTTTTCTTGAGACAGAGTCTTGCTCTGTTGCCTGGGCTGGAGTGCAGTGGGGTGATCTCGGCTCACTGCAAACTCTGCCTCCTGGGTTCACACCATTCTCCTGCCTCAGCCTCCTGAGTAGCTGGGACTACAGGCGCCCGCCACCATGCCCAGCTAATTTTTTGTATTTTTAGTAGAGACGGAGTTTCACCATGTTAGCCAGGATGGTCTCGATCTCCTGACCTCGTGATCCACCCGCCTCGGCCTCCCAAAGTGCTAGGATCACAGGCATGAGCCACCATGCCCGGCCATTTATTGTGTATATTAAAAGAACAAGAAAAAATATTTGAGATGTTCCTAATACGAAAAAAGTAATAGATGTTTGAGGTGATGCATATCCTAGTTACTCTGATTTGAGCAATACACATCAGACGCATGTATCAAAATATCACATGGACCCCAAAATATGTACAATTATTATGTATCAATAAAAATGGGGATACTTTATAGACATAACTATGTTCTCATTTCTTTTTGTTGGGCTACATCAATTAGCTAAAAAGTTTGAGAAAAGTCACACACATACACACACACACCCACACACACAAGCTTTAAGTCAACCTCATTGTTCAACATGATAACAGTGTCTGGCACTTTGTAAACACTGAATAATGTTTCCATTACAGTTGTCGCTCCGAATCTACAAGGGATAAGTTACAGGAACTCCCACAGATACCAAAATCCTTTTATGCTAAGGTCCCCTATATAAAATGGCATTGTGTTTGCATAAAACCCATGCATATTTGCCCATATACTTTAAATTATCTCTAGATTACTTATAATATCTAATACAATGTAAGTGCTATATAATAGTTGTTATAACTGTATTGTTTTTTAGTATCTTATTTTTTCTTTTTTTTAACATTTTCAATCTGTGGTTGGTTGAATCTATGAACAAGGATCCCATGGATATGGAGGGCCAATTTAATTATTCAGTTATCTAAAGGCTGGTGTCTACATAAGCACATGAGAAAAAGCAAAAAAAAAACCCAAAATTTTCTGCAAAGGGAGTTTTCAGTCTAGATTTTAAGGGGACCAAGTGTTCTGTGAACACCCTGAAATTGTATGTAAAATATGTGCTTGTGGCCAAGCGTGGTGGCTCATGCCTGTAATCCCAACACTTTGGGAGGCCGAGGCGGGCAGATCACTTGAGGCCAGGAGTTCCAGACCAGCCTGGCCAACATGGTGAAACCCTGTCTCTACTAAAAATTTAAAAATTAGCTGGACATGCTGGTGCAAGCCTGTAGTCCCAGTGACTTGGGAGGCTGAGGCAGAAGAATGTCTGGAACCCTAGAGGCGGAGGTTACAGTGAGCTGAGATTAAGCCACTGCACTCCAGCCTGGGTGACAGAGCGAGACTCCATCCCAAAAATCAAAACCAAAAAAATTATGTAGTTCCTAGGGATAAGCTTGGGAAGTACACTCTAGACTTGGATTGCATCTTTCAGGGAAAGATTATATATTATCTCCATAATATGGCAAAGATCAATATTAACTATTTTGAGCGCAATATTACTCTTCTGCTTTTCGTTTTGTTTTGTTTTTGAGATGGAGCTTCTCTCTTGTTGCCCAGGCTGGAGTGCAATGGCGCGATCTCGGCTCACTGCAATCTCTGCCTCCAGTGTTCAAGTGATTCTCCTGCCTCAGCCTCCGGAGTAGCTGGAATTCCAGGCTTGCGCCACAAAGCCCAGCTAGTTTTGTATTTTTAATAGAGGCAGGGTTTCACCATGTTGGTCAGGCTGGTCTCAAACTCCTGGCCTCAGGTGATCTGGCCGCCTCAGCCTCCCAAAGTGCTGGGATGAGCTTGGGCATGAGCCGCTGCGCCTGGCCTTTTTTTTTTTTTTTTTTTCAATTACAAACATTATAAGATGACTAGTGTTACAGCATAATAAACACACATGAACAGATGATTGTGGTGCATGTTTAACTGAATCAGAGTCAATTAATAATAGCCATACTCACAGTGTTACAAGGTAATTAGACAGAGAGGATAATAAAATGTCAATGCCTGAAAGCTCTGTTACTTTTACATGGTCGAATCAAATATCTCTCTTCATACTTTAATTTTTGTAATAGCTGCAGGTAACCCTAATGCCAACAGTCCTACCTAAGATGATGTCGTCCTCACCCAGACAGGGAAATTGGTGTAAGGGAGCAGAGAAGTCCCAAAGAAAAGAACTCTACACACCTGGTATTTAAGGAGAGAGAAGGAATTCCTTCCAGGTCCAAAAGATTATCCAGGCAGGGCAAAACATCAGGACAGGGAATGAAGGCCTGGAGCTGGCAGACAAAACTTAAGCAGGGAATGTCTCATGCTAGCACACTGCTCCAAGTATCCCCGCAACACCTGGGTAACCACAGATCCTTGTGGAACGGGGTATCTGGAGGAGGGTAGGGAATGTTTCTTCTCTTATATCTTCCCTCCCTTCCTAGAGAGACTTCATCAGATTTATCAGCTTCCACCTACCTGCACACACCCAAAATTCCTCCAACAGAAGAGAAAGCAGGTGTGCTCCTCCCCAACACATGCTACAAAGGCGAGAATCTGTATGAAGAGCCTCATCACCATCATTTATTGAGCAACGATTAAACATGGGGCACTTGCTTTACCTTCATTTTCTTATTTAATCCTCACAACAACACTATAAGGTAGACACTACGATTATTCCCATTCAATAGGCTGTATCTTCTCAGCTCAAAGTAGTGCAGTTTAAAGAGAACTACACCAGAGCTCGGTAATTTTAATTACAACGGCTCATCTATAATTTCTTATTTATTCTCCTTTGGTGTAAATCTTTATTTCTTCACTTCTGAACTACTAGACCTGCCTACCTGGTCTCCTATCCTCCATCATGTACATCCAGTTCCTCCTCATCCTCCACATAGAGTCACTGAAGCATAAGGTGAGCCAGCCT
Source organism: Theropithecus gelada (assembly GCF_003255815.1). Classification (NCBI taxonomy): domain Eukaryota; kingdom Metazoa; phylum Chordata; class Mammalia; order Primates; family Cercopithecidae; genus Theropithecus; species Theropithecus gelada. The sequence goes on from NC_037683.1 coordinate 88,387,407, forward strand.
AGAGGCCTCACCACTGCTGCAAGGGGTTGGAGTAGCCAAAAACAAACACTTCTCTAGCTTAATACAAAAGACTGGGATTGTGAACACTCTAATACTCATGCTTCATTCATATTTTCAGTCAAATTTTCAGGTTTTTAAAAGGGAAAATGTGTTTTGGCATGTTTAATCTTTAGAACACATTGAATATTGTCAAGTACTTACTTAGAACAAATTAAATCTACTATGATTGTGATTATGGTTGAGTGTAACACATGAGTAATTTTTCCTGCCAGGAAGGCTGCTCTAGAAGCCTTCTTATGACTTGGCATCACTGAGTGACATTTGGTCCAATGAGGCCATAAACACAGTCATGTGATGGTCATTTTCTGCAGGCTAGTTTGTTTCATAGCACTATCAGTACTCCACAGTAATGGAGTCATAGGTGGAGTAACACTTGATAAACAGCAAAGATGAGCTTTAAAAAAATTCTCTTACACTTAATGACCAGCAATTAAAATAATAAAACAAGATCCATAGCAACATTGTGCACAGGTCAGAGAAAATGTGACAAATAAAATGCTCATAATATTTTGTGAAAAAAACAAATAGGAATATGTGTGGTCTCAAGTTTGACTTTTCTCTAGAATTTTTAAATCCTAGAACCATGCATATATCAATATAATATGTTGATGGCCTAAAAACAACAACTAATATGAATCATACATATTAATATATAACTGTGCAGTTGTCAACAAGTGCATGTTCTCAGATAATTACCTAATAGGGTTATCTTGCCTATCTTTCTGGTGGTTGAGACACACCTAAGGGTGAGGATTCTGTGTCCTGATCACCTATCTCTAATGAACCTCTGGCTTTCATTCTAGAAAAAAAAAACTATTCCTTTTTTTCTTGGAGAAATAAGCCAATAAAAACAAATAAAGAAAAAAGAAAAAAATCATTGTCGAAATACAGAAAAATCATTCTTGAAATCAATAACTTAATTTGACTTTTACTAAGACAAATCTTTCCAATCTTCCTTAATTTCTCTTGACCTCTATGACATGTCTCCAAGTAGAAATTCTCCCCATGCACCCAACCCCTACCTTGGCTTTAGAGATGCTGCCCTCTCTTCTTTCCTCTCTCACCACTCTTCTGCCTCCTACCATTTCTATAACTTAAATGAGGTGTTGGTCCTAGGTATGTGATAATAGTTTTCTTTCTGTCTTCTCTCTTAATATCTCAAAAACTCCGGTTGCTTCAGTGGACATGTCCAGCCTAACAACTCTAAAATAAATCTGTTATTTCAACCCAGAGACTTCTCCAGCCTGAGAGTCCTATGTGCTAAACATTTGCAACAACCACTGAGTCCAGTTCAATAATTCTAAGCTTGCCTATAATTATTCTCACCAAATTATCTTCCCATTCTCATGTCCCTATTTCTAGCAATGATCCAATTACATACCATCTTACCAAATCTTGAAACTTCAATATCATATTTTATTCAACTCTCTTTCTCATGGTCCCTTCCCACTCACTAGTATATTTTTTCACTGCAACCTCCGCCTCCCAGGTTCAAGCAATTCCGCTGCCTCAGCCTCCCGAGTAGTTGGAATTACAGGCGCCCACCACCATGCCTGGCTAATTTTTTTATTTTCAGTAGAGACAGGGTTTTGCCATGTTGGTCAGGCTGGTCCCGAACTCCTGACCTCAGGTGATCTGCCCGCCTCGACCTCCCAAAGTGCTGGGATTACAGGCATGAGCCACCACACCGGCCTAGTATATCTACTAATAATCATTGCCAAACTTCAGTGGATTTTTTCCTGCATTAGAAAGGCTTTTCTTGCCAGGCATGGTGATTCACACCTGTAATCCTGTAATCCTAGCACTTCTGGAGGGCGAAGCAGGAGGATCTCTTGAGCCCAGGAGTTCAAGATACAGCCTGGACAATACAGTGAGACCTCCTCTCCACAAAAACCTTAAAAAATTAGCAGAGCGTGGTGTTACGTGTGCGTGGTCCCAGCTACTGGGGAGGCTGAAACACGAGGATCACTTGAGCCTGGGAAGTGGAGGTTATAGCGAGCCAAGATTGCACCACTGCACTCCAGCCTGAGTGACAGAGATCCTGCCAAAAAAAAAAAAAAGGGGGGGGGGGGCTTTTCTTGCATTCCTTCATTTTCTCTTTTTTTTTTCATTGCCATTCTAGTTATCTTACTTCTGCCATTCAGCCCAAAATTTCTGGGTTACCATTACTTTCTCCTAGATGGTATCCTTTGTTTTTCTCTATTTTTTTTTGTTTGTTGTTACCAAATGCAATTTCCTTAGAGCACCACTTTGATAGTATCCTTCCTCTGATCCATAAGCTTCAACAACAGTATATCACAGGGGTTTAGACTGGGGCTTCTCACATTTTAACATGTACACAAGTCAGCTGGGGCTCTTTCTAAAATGCAGATTGGGATTCCACTGGCCTGTGGTGAGTCCTGAGGGTCTGCATTCCCAGCTCCACGGGGGTGGGGGAGGCGGGTGATATTGATACTGCTGGCTCGTGGACCATGTTTTGAAGATTTATGCCCTTGGTCATGTTCAAGTCTCATCTTCCTCATCTATCAAATGAGGAGAACAATAGCTGATAACAGGCCTCCTGCCCTCACCTTTGCTGTCATTCAATCTATTCTCAATATAGCAGATAGAATGATTTTGTTAATATGTAAGTCTGATCATGTCCCTCCTCTGATCAAAGACTCCCAGTGCCTTCATTCTCACTCAGGTAAAGCAAAGTACTTACCTTGGCCTGCAAGGCCTACATGATCTGATCCATCCTTTACCTCCCTGACTGCAACTCCTAGCATCCTCCTTCTTGCTTATTCCACTCCGCCCTCGCTGCCTTCTTTGCTGTTTTTAAAACAACAGCAGGTTTCTTCCTTTAGGGTTTCCTCTTGCCTTTTATTATGTCTAAAATGCTCTTCCTCCAGATAGTTGCACGGTATGCTCCCTCACTTCCTTTAAACGTGGACTTGAAGGTCATTTTCTCAATCATATCTTCCTTAGCCATGCTATCTAAAATTGCAAACATCCCACCTTCACCACCAGGTCCTCACATCCTCTTCCTTGCTTTATTTTTCTTGGTAACATTTATCCATATCTAATATAGCAAATATTTTGCTTAGAGAATATAAGCTCCAGGAGGGCACAGATTCTTGTTTCATTTAATTATTCTTACATTTCCATATGTTTTATTTAGCTGATCCCTCAAGAACTAGAAAAGTGCCTGGTATATGAATAAATATTTGTTAACTGAGAAATAAATGGAGAATAATATCAACCTCAAATGATTATTATGAGGATAGTAAGATAGCACACATAAAGCATTTAACACAGTACTTTAAAACTAAAATTATTTGATTCTAATTTAGTTATCTTTCAATAATAAGATGGATAAATACATTGTGGTAAATTCATACTGTAGAATTCGATGAAGCCATGGAAATAAATACTCATATGAATTAATATGGATAAATCTCAGTAACATAATGTTGGGTAAAAGAAGCAATGCGAAATAAAATTATATATATATATATTTGTGTATGTGTGTGAGTATATGTATATATTTAACACACAAAAACTAATCTAGACCAATGGACATCAGAATATTAGTTACCTTTGTAGGTGGGAGGAGAGACAGAGAATGCACGAAGCCGGAATCTGGGGTGCTGAAATGTTCAATTACTTAATCTGGGTGGTGCTTACACAACATTTTCACTGCTTAAGAATTCATTGAATTATATATACCCATGATTTGTATACTTTTTGTGTGTATGTTATATTTCAATTAAAATGTTTTCTTTAAAAATGAGAAAATGGTCTTTATGCTAGGAAACACTAAGCATAATTGAGGAGAGAGAAATTAATTGAAAGTTTACGTAATAAATGTCAAAACTACCAGTCTTCTTTTTTTCTTTTTGTTTTCAGATGGAGTCTCACCCTGTCACTCAGGCTGGAGTGCAGTGGTGCAATCTTGGCTCACTGCAACCTCTGCCTCCCAGGTTCAAGCGATCCTCCTGCTTCAGCCTCTCCAGTAGCTGGGACTACAAGTGCGTGCCACCACATCCAGCTAATTTTTTGTATTTTTAGTGGAGATCAGGTTTCACCGTGTTAGCCAGGATGGTCTTGATTTCCTGACCTTATGATCTGCCCGCCTCAGCCTCCCAAAGTGCAGGGATTACAGGTGTGAGCCACCGTGCCTGGCCCAGGCTTCCTTTTACTTGAATCCCAGAACTTAAGTCAGCCAGGGTTTTCCCCTCCAGACAAGTTAGGTGATTCTTCTCTGGAGACTTTGACAAACTAGGAGAAAAGACTTGATATTACGGTCGGGCGCTATGGCTCACGCCTATAATCCCAGCACTTTGGGAGACTGAGGTGGGCAGATCACCTGAGGTCAGGAGTTTGAGACCAGCCTAGCCAACATGGTGAAACCCTATCTCTACTAAAAATAGAAAAATTAGCCAGGCACGGTGGCAGGCGCCTGTAATCACAGCTACTCAGGAGGCTGAGGCAGGAGAATTGCTTAAACCCAGGAGACAGAGGTTGCAGTGAGCTGAGATCTCACCATTGCACTCCAGCCCGGGCCACAGGAGCAAGACTCTGTCTCAAAAAAAAAAAAAAAAAGAAAAGACAAGACTTGATATTAGGAGTTCTCCAACATAAGGCTTAGCAGATCACTCCGTAATGAAGGCTCCAGCTCACAAGCCTCCCACATGCACACAGCATTAATTAGGTTTTGTTTTTTGTTTTCTGTTTTTGTTTTTTTTTTTGACAGTCTCACTCTGTTGCCCAGGCTGGAGTGCTCTAGTGGCGTGATCTCAGCTCAATGCAAACTCTGTCTCCCAGGTCCAGGCGATTCTTGTGCCTCAGCCTCCTGAGTAGCTAGGACTGCAGGCATGCACCACCACGCCCAGCTTTTTTTTTTTTTTTTTTTTTTTTTTTTTTTTTTTTGTATTTTTAGTAGAGACAGGGTTTTGTAATGTTGGCCAGGCTGGTCTCGAACTACTGGCCTCAAGTGATCCACCCACCTTGGCCTCCCAAATAATTTGCTTTTTAATGTGCAAATCTTAAATATGCTCAGATAGCCAAAGGCTACTGGATATTTTAGAAAAAATTTAATGTGAAGTAAAGAAGATAAAGCAGGGAGGAAAAAATTGTCAAAAAATAAATCATTCCTGTGAGACTACATCAAACTAAAAAACTTCTGCAGAGCAAAGGAAGCAATCAACAAAATGAAAAGGTAACCTATAGATGAGGAGAAAATATGTGTGAACCATATATCTGATGAGTTAATATCCAAAATATATAAGGAACCCACACAACTCAATAGCAAAATAATAATAATAATAATAATCTAATTTAAAAATGGGCAAAGATCTGAATAGACATTTCTCCAATGAAGATGTAAAAATGTCCAACAGATAGGAAAATGCAAATCAAAACCACAATGAGATATCACTTCATACCTGTTAAGATGGCCATTACCAATAATACAAAAGATAACAAGTGTTGGTGAGGATGTGGAAATAAGGGAACGCTTCCACACTGTTGATAAGAATGTAAACTGGGCCGGGCGTGGTGGCTCAAGCCTGTAATCACAGTACTTTGGGAGGCCGAGACGGGCGGATCACGAGGTCAGGAGATCAAGACCATCCTGGCTAACACGGTGAAACCCCGTCTACTAAAAAATACAAAAAACTAGCCGGACGAGGTGGCGGGCGCCTGTAGTCCCAGCTACTCGGGAGGCTGAGGCAGGAGAATGGCAGGAACCCGGGAGGCAGAGCTTGCAGTGAGCTGAGATCCGGCCACTGCACTCCAGCCTTGGCGACAGAGCGAGACTCCGTCTCAAAAAAAAAAAAAAAAGAATGTAAACTGGTGCAATCACCATAAAAAAAAATGGTTTCTCAAGAAATTAAAAATAAAATCACCATATGAACCCAGTAATCTCACTTCTAGGTATATATCCAAAGGAAATAAAATCAGCATCTCTGATATAAAATGACACCTAGGAGATATTTACATTCATATGTTCATTGCAGCATTATTCACAATAGTCAAGATATAGGGCCGGGCGTGGTGGCTCACACCTGTAATCCCAGCACTTTGGGAGGCCGAGGCAGGCAGATCACGAGGTCAGGAGTTCGAGACCAGCCTGACCAATATGGTGAAACCCCGTCTCTACTAAAAATACAAAAATTAGCCGGGCATGGTGGTGTGTGCCTATAATCCCAGCTACTCGGGAAGCTGCGGCAGGAGAATCGCTTGAACCTGGCTGGTGGAGGTTGCAGCGAGCTGAGATCATGCCGCTGCACTCCAGCCTGGGTGACAGAGTGAGACTCCGTCTCAAAAAAAAAAAAAAAAAGATATAGAAATGACTTAAGTATCCATCAATGGATGGATGGTTAAAGAAACTGTGGAATATATACACAATGAAATATTATTCAACCTTTAAAAAAAGATCCTGTCATTTATGACAATGTGGATAAATCTGGAGGACGTTAAGCTAAGTGAAATAAGCAGGAGACACAACAAGATTGCACGATCTCACTTATATATGGAATCGTTTTTGTTTTATTTTTATTTTTTATTTTTTTAAAGACAGGATCTCACTCTGTCACCCAGGCTAGAGTGCAGTGGCCTAATCAAAGCTCACTGCAGCTTTGAATTCCTGGGCTCAAGCGACCCTCTAACCTCTCAGGTAGCTGGAACTACAAGAATGCCCCACCGGGCCCCACTTATTTTTAAGTATTTTTGTAGAGACTTGGTCTCACTATGTTGCCCAGGCTTGTTTCAAACTCCTGTCCTCAAGGGATCCTCTCACTTCTACCTCCCAAAGTGCTAGGACTAGAGGCGTGAGTCACATGTTCAGCCTATGTGGAATCTTTAAAAGAGCTGAATACATAGAAACACAGAGTAGAACGGTGGTTCCCAGGGGCAGAGGAGGTAGAGTGGAAATAGGGTGAGGTCGATTGTTTTGAAAAAACTTCGAATCTGTTTTTCCTCTGCTCTCCCCCAACAACGATCAACACAGACGAGTTCTGTGACCCCAAAATATGTGGAGATTTCTCCCTACCTGCAAGCAAGCAAGCAAGCATTTCAGCAGCAGACACCAGCTGGGTGTCCTACAATTGAGTTCTGACACAGTCTTCCTGGAAATAGCGTCAGATCCCACAGGTTGAGGGCTCTCTCCGCACGACTGTCCCCTCCTTCCCTCCAGTTACAAGTCCGGGCCTTCGGAACTTCTGACTGACTAGCTTCAAGTTGGGAGTTCCTATGAGTCCCTCTTTGACTTAATTTGCTAGAGCTACTCACAGAACTCAGGGAAACACTTACCTTCGCCAGTTTATTACAAAGAAGATTTTAAAAGATACATATAAACAGCCAGATGAGGAGATACACAGGGCCAGGTCTGAAAGGGTCCTGAGTGCAAGAGCTCTGTCCCTGTGGAGTGGGGGTGTGCCACCCTCCCAGCATATGAATGAGTTCTTATTCACCTTCCTGTTGGCCTCCAAGTGTTCAGCTCCCCGGAAGTTCTCTGAACTCCCGCCTTTGGGCCTATTACGGAGATTTCATTGGTTGTTCATGGTTGAAGCACAAACAATCGTGTTGAAATGTGATTGGATGGCCGGGCGCCGCGGCTCTGGCCTGTAATCCCAGCACTTTGGGAGGCCGAGGCGGGTGGATAGCTTGAGGTAAGTAGTTTGAAAACTGCCTAACATGGTGAAACCCTGTCTCTACTAAAAATACCAAAATTAGCTGGGCATAGTGGCCGGCGCCTGTAATCCCAGCTACTCAGGAGACTGAGGCAGGAGAATCACTTGAACCCGGGAGGCAGAGGTTGTAGTGAGCTGAGATCGCGCCACTGCACTCCAGCCTGGCAACAAAGCAAGACTTAGTCTAAAAAAAAAAAAAAAAAGATATGTGATCGGACAAAAAGGGTATGATTTAAACCCAGCAAGCTCTGTCTGTTCAGTTCAGATTCTTCTTGCTCTCCGTGCAGCATTCCTTCCTCCAGAGTATGGAGCAGGACCGTATCTGGAATGAGGGTCTTAGGACCCACAATCGGATTCCAGTGCTGCCTTGGGACTCTAATGAAAAGAGGGCAGGAGAAAGTCAGAGGGAGAGATTCTGTCACTTGAGGCCTGCTTCTGAGTCTTAACAAAAGACTGTAACAAGGGCTATGGGAGTTATGAGCCAGGAACTGTGGATGAAAACATATATACATATTAGGCTGGTGCAAAAGTGATTGCAGTGTTTTGAGTTCTGTGAGCTGTATTTCTCCTGTATTCCCAGTGCTTTGGGAGGCCAAGGTGGGAGGCTCACTTGAGGCCAGGAATTCAAGACTAGCCTGGGCAACATAGCGAGACTCCTGTCTCCACAGATAATGAAAAAATTAGCCAGACATGGTGGCTCGCACCTGTAGTCCTAGCTACTCAGCAGGCTGAGGTAGGAGGACTGCTTGAGTCCAGGAGTTCAAGGTTGCAGTGAGCTATGATTGTGCCATTGCACTGTAGCCTGGGTGATGGCATGACCCTGTCTTAAAAAAAAAATCAATTAATTAATTAATCTTCCATAAATATCTTCCAGAAAGTAGGGCAAAAGACAATAATTTGAAAAATAGATGGAAAAGCTTTGAAAACTTGTAGACCAACCCAAGGGTCCTAAGATAGAGAGAAGGGAAAAAACAGAGTCAAGAATATTATCAAGAGATTGACTCAAGAAAATTTCCCAGCATATAAGTCTAAATTCTAAATTGAGCATCCATCACAGTGGATGAAAAGGAATTCAAATAAATTATTGTGAAATTCTACAACAGTGGCAAAAAATAAAAGCCCCTATATGCTTTTGTGATAAAAATGTCATACAAAGCTGAAGAATCAGAAAAGCATTGGATAACTCAGCAGCAGTACTGGAAACTAGAAGACAATGGTCCAACGGCATCAAAAGTTTGAGGGAAAATTATTTCCAATGTAGAGTAACACATTCAGCTGGACAATAAAATGCAAAAGTAAATAAAAATATTTTCAGGTGTTCAGAACCTGAAATTTTCCTAACATGCTCATCTCTTAAGAGCTACTAGAGGATTGGCTCCAGAAAAACAATAGAATAAACTGAAAATGGAAAGTATGGTATTCAGGGAACAGAGGAGCCAATATGAGAAAAAAGTAAAAGGAATCCACAGAGTGAGAGGGAGAAGAGGCCCCAAAACAAGGGCTGTTCAGTAGGCCTAAGGAGCAGCTAGACAGAATTGAGCAGGCATGGAGAATGTGGGGAGATTTTCTTCAATAAGTTGCAAATGATAAAATACCTGGAGCATATTGAAAATAATTTACTAATCGGGGCGGGGGGGAGATGGGGCTTGAAATACTAGAAAATACACAGACAACTAAGCAAGTGAAAAAAAAAAAAACTAAACTAATTCCAGGAAAGGAATAATCATGGTGATATGGGGTGGCTGTGTCCCCACCCAAATCTCATCTTGAATTGATTGTAGTTCCCATAATCCACACATATCGTGGGAGGGACCCAGTGGGAGATAACTGAATCATGGGGGTGGTTACCTCCATGGTGTTCTTGTGAGAGTGAGTGGGTTCTCACAAGATCTGATGGTTTTATAAGGGGTTTTTTTTCCCGCTTTTGCTTGGCACTTCTTGCTGCCACCATGTGAAGAAGGACATGTTTGCTTCCCCTTCCACCATGATTATAACTTTCCTGAGACCTCCCCAGCTCTCAGGAACTGTGAGTCAATTAAACCTCTTTCTTTTATAAATTACCCAGCCTCGGGTATGTCTGTAACAGCGTGAGAACAGACTAATACACATAGTATATTACATTTTCCTTTTCTATGCAGATAAGGAATCATAGTATACCACCTATTCTCCTGTGAGTAGCATTCCATAATACTGAAAATCCTGAATATGGAACTACCCAAGGTTACAATATATCTGTGTGGAGAAATGTATGTGTGCATATGTGTAGTGGGGATGGCAAAATGAGCTAAATTCTCAGCTTCCATGGTGAGTTATCAAAACATAATACCTAAAGCTAACCAAGAAATAACAATAAAAACATATTATTGAGGGATATAGAGCCATAAAATAAAATAATCAGCTGAAGGAATTGAACCTTGAACAAGCCAAGCAACACATATAAAAATGAACTTTAAAAAGCTACATATCTATGGACTGGGCACGGTGGCTCAAGCCTGTAATCCCAGCACTTCGGGAGGCCGAGGCGGGTGGATCACGAGGTCAAGAGATCGAGACAATCCTGGCCAAAATGGTGAAACCCCATCTGTACTAAAAATACAAAAATTAGCCAGGCGTGGTGGCAAGCACCTTTAGTCCCAGCTACTCAGGAGGCTGAGGCAGGAGAATCACTTGAACCTGGGAGGCGGAGGTTGCAGTGAGCCAAGATTGCACCACTGCACCCCAGCCTGGCGACAGAGTGAGACTCCGTCTCAAAAAAAAAACAAACAAACAAAAAAACAAACAAAAAACTATACAGCAATGAAATCAGCCAGCCAGGAGATGAATTTTTTTTAAATTGTGGGCTAGGCATGGTGGCTTACGTCTGTAACCCCAGCACTTTGGGAGGCTGAGGCAGGTGGATCATCTGAGGTCAGGAGTTCGAGACCAGCCTAACCAACATGGAGAAACCGTATCTTTACTAAAAATACAAAATTAGCCGGGTGTGATGGTGCATGCCTGTAATCCCAGCTAATCAGGAGGCTGAGACAGGAGAATCGTTTGAACCTGGGAGGCGGAGGTTGCAGTGAACTGAGATCGTGCTATTGCACTCCAGCCTAGACAACAAGAGCGAAACTCCGTCTCAATAAATAAATAAAATAAAATAAAATAAAATTGCCTAGAATAAATGGGATATGGCAAAAATATGTTAAGCATTTAATCTATTTAAATATGAGAATTATAATTACAGTGGGAATATAAATGTTTTTAAATTGACAGTAAAAATAAGTAACAAAAAATTGGAGAAGGGAAATAGAAAAAAGTATAAGAGTGTTAATGTCCTTGTCTTTTACTTAAGGAAATCAGTCAATATGGTCTAAAACAGAAACACCTAGGTCACAGAGTATCCCTCATGATCATTCCTTTTTAACTTTCAAATAATCTTTTATTAATTAAAATATGTAGTGGTGAAAAAAAGAACCACTTTTTTCTGGTGGGGATGTTAATATTGGGGGATACAATGCATGTGTGGGGTTAGGGAGTCCATAGGAAATGTCTGTACCTTCCTCTCAATTTTGTTTAGGACTTCAAGACCAGCCTGGCCAACATGGTGAAACCCCATCTCTACTAAAAATACAAAAAATTAGCCAGGTATGGTGGCATGGTCCTGTAGTCCCAGCTACTTGGGAGGCTGAGGCAGGAGAATGATTTGAACCCAGGAGGAGGAGGTTGCAGTGAGCCGAGATCACGCCACTGCACTCCAGCCTGGGCGACAGAGTAAGACTCTGTCTCAAAAAAAAAAAAAAAAAGTGTTTAAAAAAAGAACATCGTAGGAACACTAGAGGGCATTAGAAAATAAGAAATAAATACAAATTTGAAAGAGAAACATCTGAGGTTTAGCAGTTTCTTCTATTTTACTTTAATTTCTTACCTTCTATTAAATTCAAGTAAAATTGCATATAATACCTTTTATTTTAAGTGGCTTATTGGATGATAAGCCAATAAGCATTTTATAAAATTCTTTCTATCTACCTTTCCTCTATGCATCTAAATATTTCAATTCACCGATCCCTCTGTCCATCAAGAAGTTCTAGATGTGATGCTCATCTAGTGTTACTAAACATTACTTCTAAATTACAGTGACATAATAAAATTCTTTTTTGCATATATCTGTGTTGCTTAAATTTTTACAAGTATGTTTCTTTTCAGTAAAGTCAAAGCTCACAAAAGGTCACAAGAGTATGTTAAAACAATACAAGAGTATTCTAAACAACGTCATACTGAACAGGCAAAAACTGGAATCATTCCACTTGAGAACTGGAACAAGACAAGAATCTGTCATCACTCCTATTTCAAGTAGTACTAGAAGTTCTAGCCAGAGCAATAAGGCAAGAGAAAGATAAAAGGCATTCAAATAGGAAAAGAAGTCGAACTATTTCTCTTTACGGAAAATGTGATCCTATAGCTAGAAAACCCTGAAGATTCTGCCAAAAGGCTCCTGGAACTGATAAACAACTTCAGTAAAGCTTCAGGATACAAAATCAATGTACAAAATAAATAGCATTTGTATATACCAGTCACGTTCAAGCTGAGAGCCAGATGAAGAATGCAATCCCATTTAAAATAGCCACACACACAAAATGAAATACCTAGGGACACATCTAACCAAGGAGGTGAAAGATCTCTACAAGAAGAACTAGAAAACACTGCTGAAAGATGTAAAACGTGACATAAACAAGTGGAAAAACACTTCATTTCTAATGAATTGGAAGAATCAGTATCATTAAAATAGCCATAGTGCCCAAAGCAATCTACAAATTCAACACTATTCCTATCAAACTACCAACATCTTTTTGCAGAACAGAAAAAACTATTCTAAAATTCACAAGGAACCAAAACAGGCCCCAAATAACCATAGCAATCCTAAGCAAAAAGAACAAAGCTGGAGGCATCACATTGCCCATCTTTAAACTACACTATAAGGATTAGGTAAAGAAAACAGCATGGTACTGGTACAAAAACAGACACATAGACCAATTGAATAGCATAGGAAACCTAGAAATAAAGCCACAACCATCAGATCTTCGATAAAGCTGACCAAAATAAGCAATGGGGAAAAGACTTCCTATTTAGTAAATGGTGCTGGGATAGCAGGCTAGCTACATGCAGAATGAAACTGGACCCCTACCTTTTACCATATACAAAAATTAAGATAGATTAAGATTTAAATGTAAGACCTCAAACTATAAGAATTCTAGAAAAAAGCATAGGAAACACCATTCTAGACATCAGCCTTGGGAAAGAATTTATGATGACTAAGTCTTCGAAAGCAGTTGCAACAAAACCAAAAATTGACAAGTGGAACCTAATTAAACTAAAGAGCTTCTGCACAGCAAAAGAAACTATCAACAGAGTAAACAGACAACCTACAGAATGGGACAAAATATTCACAAACTATGCAGCCAACAATGGTGTCATATCCAGAATCTATAAGGAACTTAAACAATTGAACAAACAAAAACCAAATAATCCCATTTAAAAATGTGCAAAAGACATGAACAAACGCTTCTCAAAAGAAGACACACAAGTGGCCAACAAACATGAAAAAATGCTCCACATCACTAATCATCAGAGAAATTCAAATCAAAACCCCAATGAGATACCATCTCATGCCAGTCAGTATGGCTATCATTAAAAAGTCAAGGTCAACTGCAGTGGCTCACACCTGTAGTCCCAGCACTTTGGGAGGCCAAGGCGGGCAGATCACGAGGTCAAGAGATCGAGACCATCCTGGCCAAAATGGTGAAACCCCATCTGTACTAAAAATACAAAAATTAGCCAGGCATGGTGGCAAGCACCTGTAGTCCCAGCTACTCAGGAGGCTGAGGCAGGAGAATCACTTGAACCCGGGAGGCGGAGGTTGCAGTGAGACAAGATCACGCCACTGCACTCTAGCCTGGTGACACAGAGACTCCGTCTCAAGAGAAAAAAAAAAAAAAAAGTCAAAAAACAGCCTGGCGCAGTGGCTCATGCCTGTAATCCTAGCACTTCAGGAGGCCGAGGTGGGTGGATTGACTGAGCTCAGGAGTTTGAGACCAGCCTGGGCAACATGGCAAAACCCTGTCTCTACTAAAAATACAAAAAATTAGCCAGGCATGGTGGCACATGCCTGTAGTCCCAGCTACTTGGGAGCTGAGGGACAAGGGCTACTTGAACCTGGGGGGTTACAGTGAGCTGAGATTGTGCCACTGCACTCCAGCCTAGGCGACAGAGCGAGACTCTGTCTCCACACACACACACCCCAAAAAAAAATAAAAATAAAAAATAAAAAAAAGTCAAAAAACAACAGATGCTTGACAAGGCTGCAGAGAAAAGGGAACGCATATATATTGATGGTGGGAATGTAAATTAGTTCAGCCAGTGTAGAAAGCAGTTTGGAGATTTCTCAAAGAACTCGGAACTACCAATCAGCCAAGAAATCCCATTAGGGTATATATCCAAAAGAAAACAAATCTGTCTACCGAACACACATGCACTTGCATGTTCTTTGCAGGACTATTAACAGTAGCAAAGACACAGAATCAATCTAGGTGCCCATCAATAGCGAATTGGATAAAGAAAATGTGATACATATATACAATGGAATACCATGCAGCCATAAAAAAGAATGAAATCATATCCTTTGCAGCAACATGGACGCAGCTGGAGGCCATTATTCTAAGGGAATTAATGCAGAAACAGAAAACCAATACCACATTTTCATTTATAAGTGGGAGCTAAAGACTGAGTACTTACGGATATAAAGATGGCACAATAGAAACTGAGGACTTCTTGGGGCGAGGGTGGGCAAGGGGCAAGGGGCAAGGGGCAAGAGTTGAATAACTGTTGGGTTCTATGCTCAGTACCTGGGTGATGGACTCATTTGCACCCCAAACCTCAGCATCATGCAATATACTCAGGTAACCTGCACATGTAGCCCTTGAATCTAAAAAAAAGTTAAAAGAAAAAAAAGGAATGTTCTAAAAATCATGTGAATTTGGAAAAAAATAAATACAGGTTTAGCCATGTTCATATATTACTTTGATTTAACAAAAAATAATGATGAATTCAAATATATGTGTGTAACTACAGGTAAGAAACAATAAGCTAAAATATTAACTATGGTTGTCTCTGAAAAATAAGATTTTGATTTTTTCTTCTTTCTTTTTCTTTTCTTTCTTTTTTTTTTTTTTTTTTTGAGACGGAGTCTTGCTCTGTCACCCAGGCTGGAGTGCAGTGGCGCGGTGTCGGCTCACTGCAAGCTCCGCCTCCTGGGTTCACGCCATTCTCCCGCCTCAGCCTCCCGAGTAGCTGGGACTACAAGCACCCGCCACTACACCTGGCTAATTTTTTATATTTTCAGTAGAGACGGGGTTTCACCTTTGTAGCCAGGATGGTCTCGATCTCCTGACCTAGTGATCCTCCCGCCTCGGCCTCCCAAAGTGCTGGGATTACAGGCGTGAGCCACCGCACCCGGCCGAGATTTTGATTTTTTCTGTATCTTTTTGTGCCTTTGTAAATTTCCACAATGGGCACATATTATTTAAATAATCATAAAACCAATATTCATTATATAAAAAAATTAATCAATGGATTAGTTAAGTACAGATAGAGAGTTATGTACTAGGTTAACAACTTTGCCTGCTAGACTTTACAACTGCTTGTTTAACAATGGAACACAGTAATCAAAGAATGCCCGGAAAGCTTAGGGTGGGAATGCTTTTAGACACTATTGAATACACCCACACTTTTGCACCTGCAGTTTTACAAGCTCAAATTAGAAAACCTATCATGTTAATAAAAATAAAAATATTGGAGGGAGCGCCCTTCCAGGAGAGGGAGTGGCTGCCATAGTGAGAGGCTGGTGCCGCGGCTCTTTCCCTGCAGTCCTGCCGAGGACGTGTGCGTCACGGGTGCTTCCTTCTTCTGTTCGGGTGGAAAGCTTGGGATGTGGTTAATGCCACCTACAGTTCTCAGAGCCATGCATGGCCAGATCTCACTGTATATTATCAAAAGCACATCAGTGCCAAATAATTGGTCATCTAATGTTAAAACTGCTTAAGGAAATTTGAAAATACAACATGCAGCACACTGACAATACGTCAAAACTTGGATTTGTTCCTTCCTGATAAAACAGCTGGTGGTTTGAATACATCTCAGATCCTGGAAATGGACCAAAAAAAAAAAAAAAATCAAATACTAGCATGCTGTCTCCATTAAATGCTGCTCATTGCCAAGATGAAAAAGCACACCTTCCAACCATGAAATCCTTTGGTACTCACAGGAGCGACCGACAAACCAAATCTATTGGGTTCTAAGTTGTTTATAAAAATGTGAAAGAGGCATTTCTCATCTATATCAATGGAAACATTTGTTCCAAAACAAGACTTTCCACAGACCAAGAGACCACTAAAAGCATCCAGGACCAGGCAGCCATCCAGGACCAACCTTCCAGTTCTGTCTGTGAACGAGGTGAAGTGGGGGTGGCCATGGCTCTTGTGTTTGGTGATCATTGCCCACGCTAAACCAGCGTGTGTTGCATGCCAGCCTTACCACCAACATAAGAGAAATGGCAGTCAACTCAGACTTCTTCATCAAGATCTTTGAAGCCTAAAAAATATTCAAAGGGATTCAAAATCTTAATTTTTAAGAATTAATGATACATATAAAAACAAAATACAGGCAATAAAACATGAAAATATAGTTTATAAAAGATTTAGTTATTGGTCTAAGGAAACTGAAAAAGAGGACTAGTACTAAGTCCAGTCTAAGAATGAAACTGTAAAAAAAAAAAAAAACAAAACAAAACCCACTAAAAATAAAACAGACTAGAAATTCTTCATCAAATTAAAAAATACTGTAACCCTTCAGACAGATAAGCCTTTATTAGCCTGTGGCAACTGTGCATGGAGCGGTGAAATGACACACTAGGGTAGACAGACTCCAAAAGCAGCAGGGGAAGAGGGCCTTGCTTTTTTATCCTCTTCAGGTTTAAGGGGGTATTTTTATTCATCCTTTTTTTTTTTTTTTTTTTTTTTTGAGACGGAGTCTGGCTCTGTTGCCCGAGCTGGAGTGCAGTGGCCGGATCTCAGCTCACTGCAAGCTCCGCCTCCCGGGTTTACGCTATTCTCCTGCCTCAGCCTCCGGAGTAGCTGGGACTACAGGCGCCCGCCACCTCGCCCGGCTAGATTTTTGTATTTTTTTTGTAGAGACGGGGTTTCACCGTGTTAGCCAGGATGGTCTCGATCTCCTGACCTTGTGATCCGCCCGTCTCGGCCTCCCAAAGTGCTGGGAATACAGGCTTGAGCCACCGCGCCCGGCTTTTTATTCATCCTTAAGGGGTTTATGGGAATTTTTCTGCTACAATTTGCATTTCTCCTTTAATAACAATTTAAGGGTCAAACTCAAGCCCTTGGTAACCTTTGTATCTTGCATAATACCTAGAACGGTGCCTTGTGCTTAAATGTTGATTAAATTGGAAAGGATCGAAAAGAGGCAAGAGGATCTTTAATGTCGATAGTCATCAACATTAAAGATATTTTAAACTTGATGAAGACTTCTGAATCTATCAGAAAACAGGTTAGAATGTCTGTCTTTAAGTCTTGATTCTGAAAAGTAACCCCTGAGCCTGTTTAATTTTGGCTGTGTTTTTATTACAGTGTGGCTGACACCCCTTAGAAAGGTATACATACCTTTACTCATCCTCAGATCCTGAAGCTAGGAATTAATGAATACGTTTTTGTGTTGGATTCCGGAATGGTTTCAATTCTTGTGTGGTTTCTCTGAACCCAGGATGTGAAGGATGGAAGCGTTGTGCAGGTACTACTCTCCCTTTCCTTTTGCTGGAGCTTTGGGGTAACCTGGGAAATTCAGTATTTAAGTGTCCGAGATGACATTGAGCGTAAAAACCTGAATTCATGGCAGATCCAAAAAGAAAAAGCTCAACTCATTTTGTTCTTTTGTTAGATCTAGCAGCACAGTGCATCAGGTTTCTTAGGAGGGAGCTGATACGGCCAGAGATGTCCCTAGGCTCTGTTCCTTTGGGCCATTCCTTAGACTTGGAAGCAAGTTTCCTAAACACCGTTTCTTATTTTTCTTTAGGATTTTTTTTCTACTTCCTTCCAGGAAAGGATTTGAAGTAATTTTCAACATTCAATATAGTTTCAAATGAGATAATAAATACTTTCACATATTAGTCAAAGCAAATAGTTGACACGAACAGAGAAATAACTGTTATAAATTACCTGAAATGAATAATCTAGTTGAATGTTTTGCTTTGAGAAGCCCAGTATTTAAAAGAGGAAGTCCTCCTGGGATTTATTGTTTGCTGTTTATTGTTGTGGGGGAGGACAGAATAAAAACATAAAAATATCTTAAGAGAAATAACTTTTTCCATGACTGAAATTGAGGAGTCAGTTATTTCATGGGTCCTGTTATAGAAGACACTATATAACATGATAGACAATGACTTTAGCTGGAGTTTGGCAAAAAGAAGCCTATGCTGTCTTTCTGAAAGCACAGAAAAATAATAGAAAATCATATGTTTCTGGCTGGGTGGTGGCTCACACCTGTAATCCCAACAGTTTGGGAGGCCGAGGCAGGCGGATTACTTGAGGTCAGGAGTTTGAGACCAGCCTGACCAACATGGTGAAACCCCATCTCTACAAAAATACAAAAATTAGCCAGGCATGGTAGTGGTGTGTGCCTGTAATCCCAGCTTTTCAGGAGGCTGAGGCAGGAGAATCTCTTGAACCCAGGAGGCGGAGGTTGCAGTGAGCCGAGATCATGCCACTGCACTCCAGCCTGGGTGACAGAGTGAGATTCTGTCTCAAAAAGAAGAAGAGGAGGAGGAGGAGGAGGAAGAAGAAGAGGAAGAAGAAGAAGAAGAAGAAGAAGGAGAAGGAGAAGGAGAAGGAGAAGAAGGAGGAGGAGGAGAGGAGGAGGAGAGGAGGAGGAGGAGGAAGAGGAGGAGGAAGAGGAAGGAGAAGAAGAAGAAGAGGAGGAGGAGGAAGAGGAGGAGGAAGAAGAAGGAGGAGAAGAAGAAGAAGAGGGGAGGAGGAGGAGGAGGAGGGAGAAGAAGGAGAAGAAGAAGAAGAAGAGGAAGAAGAAAAAGAAGAAGAAGAAGAGAAATTTTTGGAACATCCTTTCTTGAAGATTTTACTTTTCATAGAGAAAGCAGTCTTGGCATGGCTAGGTAATATGTCCCCAAATTGAGGGCCACCCCGTTTTCATACAGCCACTATAGTGCTGGTAAACCCTTTATACAACTCTTGACTGAGACAAGGAAAGGACTCTCCTTTGTGTCAGAAAGCATGTGGGCTTTGTTTTGTTCCCATGTTTGCACCAAGTTCATCTTTTTAGCTCTGCAGAACACCATGCATCTGGAGTTGGCTGAATGAGGTTTCAGTGACCCTCTCTGTCAAAATTAAATCTTTATCTGTTCTCATTTTCAGAGATCATAAACTGAGATATTCAACCCACATCCCATTGGCTTACAATTCCTAAAAGCAATAGTGCGTGCAGTGGCTCATGCCTATAATTTCAGTGCTTTGGGAGGCTGACGCAGGAGGACCGCTTGAGGCCAGGAGTTGAAGACCAGCCTGGCAACATAGCAAGACTCCCATTTCTTAAAGACTTAAAAAAAAAAATTAGCCGAGTATGGTGGTGCACACCTGTAGTCCTAGCTACTCAGGAGGCTGAGGTGGGAGGATCGCTTGAGCCCAGGGGTTCCAGGCTGCAGTGAGCCATGACTGTACCTAACTCCATCCAGCCTGGGCAACAGAATGAGACCCTGTCACTAAACAAACAAATGAAAAAACAATAATAGCAGCGCTTCTTGTTAATGTCTAGTCTTTGAAGAGAATAGCAGAGGATGGGAAAGGCAGGTCTGCGTAGCATGGAGCCTGACGCTAGGGAGAGAGTTTTCAGGCTAATAGCACAGGGTGTTACAAAATCACTAGTGAATTGTTAACCATTTTTTTGAAAAATGAAATAGAATAGAAAAAAACAGAATACACTGCTCATGATAAAGGTAAATACTGGTTTGTGAAGCTTTTGTGGCAATTATTGGTGTGTGAGCATATAGTGTATATGTACTGTGTATAATGATTTCTTATCATAGGTTGTAGTCAAGAAAACTTACAAGATAAAGCATCATACCGGTAATGTAAAAAAAAATTAAAAATTAAAATATTGTCTTCAACTTTTAATAAGCATTACAGAATTATGTATTATGTGTTAATGCTCTCTATAATTCTGATAGTTACCATCTTTCATCTAAAGAGCAAGCCAACATATTTTAATGAGTTGATTAAAAATATGAACTATTATATGGAATAAGCTATGAATTCAATTTTTAAAATAAACATAGGACTGTTCAGGTTATCATTTGTTTCTTTAATAAGTCTTGGCAGTTTACACGTTTAAAGAAATTTGTCCACTTGATCTAAGTACTCAAATACTATTTTAAAAATTCTAAATATTAAAAGCAATACTATTTTTAAAATTCTAAGTGTTCAAAAGACTCATTAAGCCTTAGAAATATTCTAATAAAATGTCCAGGAATAATAAAATCTTGGACTGAAAAACAAAATGAGCAGGCAAACAGAAAACAGAATTAGCTTATTATGACAAAATAATAATGTTTATATGTATTACACTTATTCTAGTAGTCCAGAGAGGAATACATGTATTTTTATATACTGTTCTTTTAATATATTGTTAGATTTGTCAATATTTTGTAGAGGATTTTTGTGTTTATGTTCATGAGGGATATTGTATTGATCTATAGTAGTCTTCTTCTTCTCCTTCTCCTTCTTTTTTGAGAGAGTCTCGCTCTGTCACCCAAGCTAGAGTGCAATGGCGCAATTTTGTCTCACTGCAACCTCCGCCTCCCGGGTTCAAGCGATTCTCCTGCCTCAGTCTCCTGAGTAGCTGGGATTACAGGCACACGCCACCATGCCCAGCTAATTTTTGTATTTTTAGTTAGAGACGGGGTTTCACCATTTTGGTCAGACTGGTCTCAAACTCCTGACCTCACGATCCGCCTGCCTCGGCCTCCCAAAGTGCTGGGATTATAGGAGTGAGCCACTGGGCTCGGCTTTCTTCTTCCGTAATATGTTTATCTGGATTTGGTATCAAAGTAATGCTGGTTCCCCAAAGTGAACTAGAAAGTATTTCCTACTATTTTTCTGAGAAATAGTACATTATTTCTTCCTCAAATGTTTGGTAGAATTTTCCAATGAAATTATATGAGTCTGGAGTTTTATTGTTAGAAGGTTTTAAGCTATGAATTCAATTTTTAAAATAAACATAGGACTGTTCAAGTTATCTGTTTCTTTAATAAGTCTTGGCAGTTTACACCTTTAAAGAAATTTGTCCACTCAAATTTATAGGAAAAAAGTTGTTTGTAATATCTGGGACACCAATGACATGAATGTTGTACATTTTGATATTGTCTTAAAGGTTGATAAGGGTCTGTTCATTTTAAAATCTTTTTTCTTCTTGTTTTCAAATGGTTTTCAAATAATTTCTATTGGCCTATCTTCAAGTTCACTGATTTTTCCTGTCTTCCCAATTCTGCTACTTAGCACATGTACTGCATGTACTAATCTTTTATATATTGTAATTTTTTCTTCTCAAATTTCCATTTGATTTTTTCTTATAGTTGATTTTTCTGAAAAATAGTATCTTTTCATTAAGTTTATTTTCCTTATGGATTATAATTATAATAGCTTTAAAATCTTTGATAATTCTAACATTTGTGTCATCTTGGGTTTGGCATCTGTTGATTGTCTTTTCCCTTGAAAACTAGTCACATTCTCCTAATTCTTTGTGTGTCAAGTATTTTGGATTGTGTCCTGGACACTTTGAATATTATGTTGTGAGAATCTGGGTCTTTTTAAAATCCTCTGGAGAGTATCAATTTTTAAATGAGTAATCAACCCAGTTGGGTTCAGGCTTTAAGTTCTGTCTGTTCTTCTGTGAACAAGGTTCTAACATTACTTAAGTTCCCAAAGCCTTGGCTATGCTGCCTTGGGAATGTCCCATGCATGTATCACACTCTGGCGTTAGTATGGAGCTTGGGCAGAAGTTTGTATTGCAGTAGAGTTTTCAAAGGCTTCGCTAGGTGGCTTTCAATCTATCTCCTGTATCTGTACCTCAGGGATGAGGCTGGGACCATTGCCAGTTTATACACAGAATGCCATGGGACCCGTAATCCAGTCCTCTCTGCTCCGGAATTCCTCCTTATCTCTCCTGCTCAACGTAGTCCCCCCTTTCTTAGTCTCCTGGCTGAAGAAGATAGGTTTTTATCAATTTCTGCTGTTCATACTGCCCACTGCAGTTCTGCTAGGTGTTCACTCTTGCTTAAGAGCTGGGAGAGACAGGAAAAAAATGAAACCAGAAAACTGAACTCTACATGAGTTTCTTTGCCCAGTTCGACTTCCATTCCCAATCCAATAATGCTTTCATTTACTTTTCAGAGACTACAAGTATACTCTAGCCAGAGCTTTTACTTGTTTTTTGTTGTTGCTGTTGTTGTTGTTTGTTTGTTTGTATTGAGACTGAATCTTGCTCTGTTGCCCTGGCTGGAGTGCAGTGGTGCAGTCTTGGCTCACTGCAACCACTGCCTCCTGGGTTCAAGTGATTCTCATGCCTCAGCCTCCCAAGTAGCTGGGATTACAAATAGCGCTACCACACCTAGCTAATTTTTGTAAGTTTAGTAGAGACAGAGTTTCACTATGTTAGCCAGGCTGTTCTCGAACTCCTGACCTCAAGTGATCCACCTACCTTGGCCTCCCAAAGTGCTGGGATTACAGGTTTGAGCCACTGTGCCCGGCCACTTTTACTTGTAAGTAGAGAGACACATGGGGTATAGTAACTTACTTGATCAACTCTGAAAGTCCTTTTTTCACGCTTACTTTTAAGCATTTTTCTATGCCATTAAAATTTTTAAAAATGCCATCTTATCATTTCATTATATTCCATTATATGTATTTTAATTATGCATCCATTCTCTTAAAACCTTTGTTGTTGTTGTTGTTGTTGTTGTTGTTTTAGATACAGTCTCACACTGTCATCCAGGCTGGAGTGCTATGGCACAATCACAATTCACTGCATCCCTGACCTTCTAGGCCCAAATGATCCTCCCACCTCAGCCTCCCCAGTAGCTGGGATCACAGGCATGTGCCACCATACCCAGCTAATTTATTATTATTATTATTGTTATTTTGTAGAGACGGGGTTTCCCTTTGTTGCTCAGGCTGGTCTCAAACTCCTGGGTTCAAGCAATTGTCCCACGCTGGCCTCCCAAAGTGCTGGGATTATAGGAGGGAGCCACCATGCCCAGCCCAAAAGCTATTTTTTGTTTACTTCTAATATATTACTATTACATATAACACTGTGACATAAATTTGCATCGTTTTCTGATTATTTAACATGTATTTTTAGATACAGAATTACTAGTTCAAAGATCACAAAGATGGGCTGGGTTCAGTGGTTTATGCCTGTAATCTCAGTGTTTGGGGAGGCGGAGGCAGGAGGATTACTTGAGGTCAGGAGTTTGAGACCAATCTGGGCCTATCTACAGAAAAAAAAAATAGCTGGGCATGGTGGTGCATACCCGTGGTCCTATGGCTACTCAGGAGGCTGAGGCAGGAGGACAGCTTGAGCCCAGGAGTTCCAGGCTGCAGTGAGTTATGATGGGACTACTGCACTCAACCTAGGTAACAGAGTAAGACTGTTTTTGTTTTTAGTTTCCCTTGAGTTGGCCAGACTCTGTCTCTTAAGGAAAAAAAAAAAGTCACAAAGCTGAAATTAAAGCACCAGCTAGTTTGTGTTCTTTTCTGGAGTATCTTAAAGAGAATACACTTTCAAGTTCATTGAGTTTATTGGCTGAATCTAGATCTTTGAAATTGTAGGGCTGAAGTCCCTGTTTCTTTGCTGACCGGCCGCCAGGAAACTCTCAGCTCCTAGAAACCACGCTCAGGTTTTTGTCCCCTGGCTCCTTCCATCTTCAAAGCCAGCAGGGGAATTACTTTCACATCAAATCCCTTGCACACTGTCCCTCTCTCTGTCTTCCTGTCTCTGACCAATCCATCCTTATTGAAAGGGCTCATATGATTAGATTAGACCCACCCGGATAATCTCCATATCTGAATGTCAACTGGTTTGGAACAGTAATTAGTCCATTCTTGCACTGCTATAAACAAACACCTGAGACTGGGTAATTTATAAGGAA
Source organism: Theropithecus gelada (assembly GCF_003255815.1). Taxonomy (NCBI): domain Eukaryota; kingdom Metazoa; phylum Chordata; class Mammalia; order Primates; family Cercopithecidae; genus Theropithecus; species Theropithecus gelada. The sequence goes on from NC_037683.1 coordinate 88,411,395, forward strand.
AAGAGGTTTAATTGGCTCACAGTTCCACAGGCTGTACAGGAAGCACAGTGGCTTCTGCTACGGGGGAGTCCTCAGGAAGCTTATAGTCATGGCGGAAGGCCATGGCGGAAGGCAAAGGGGGAGTGAATCACTTCACATGGCAGGAGCAGGAGGAAGGAGGCTGGAGGTGCCACACACTTTTAAACAATCAGATATCATGAGAATTCACTATCATCCCCCAAGGGGGATGGTGTTAAACCATGAAACCACCTCCATGATTTAATTACCTCCTACCAGGCCCCACCTCCAGCATTGGGGATTATATTTCAACATGAGATTTGGGTGGGGACACAGATCCAAACAGTATCAGGGTCTTTAATTACATCTGCAAAATTCTTCACAATAATGCCTCAACTAGCATTTGATTAAATAAGTGGATGTTACACCAGGGAATGAGAATCATCCCTTAGGGACCATCTTAGGATTCTGCCACTACAGGGTCACATCAGAAAGACACAAGATACAACAATCAATACATATAAATTGCTAGAGTATTATTGTTTAGGTCTGTGGACTCCAGAGACTCCAATAGCTAAACTTCTTTAAAAGTGACCTTAATCAGAATGTTTGCCTCAGTTCACGTCAGGTATTGCCAGATATCACTAATAGTTATCTGTCAATCATATATTTATCAGAGACATAGCAAATACACACATTTCAATTACTACAGAGAAGGAAGAGGGCCTGAAATGTTATTTAGTGTTCACTCTGAGTTCCCTACAGCCATCATGTCATTCCATCCCCATTCTGCTCCTAAGATGGATATCAATGTCCTCATTTTCTGAGAATTCCAAGGTTCAAATTGTTTAGTAAATGACAGTGTTGCACAGCTAACACTGATTTCCAGCCATGAAACATGTAAAGTCCACTGTCAATGTTAACCAGTATTCACACAATAAATAATAAAATATATTGAAAAGTGGAGCAAGAAGGAACAAGAGTCAACTCGAAGGGCCTCCAACAGCTAACTCTGGGATCTGTGCCACAAAATGATAGCAATGGTAACTCAGAATAAATTATTGCCCATTAGTCTATATTGATGTCAATAAATACCTAAATAAAGAAATGGGGCAAAAGGAAAGCTCTTCCTTTACAGCAGGGGTCCCCAACCCCTAAGCCACAGGCCACTACAAGTCCATGGCCTGTTAGGACGTGGGTTGCACAGCAGGAGGCGAGTGGTAGGCAAGTGAGCAAACTTCATCCGTATTTATAGCCACTCTCCATCCCTTGCATTACCGCCTGAGCTCTGCTTCCTGTCAAGTTAGCAGCAGCATTACATTCTCATAGGATTGCTAATCCTATCGTGACTGTGCATGCAAGGCATATTCTAGGTTGCAGGCTCCTTAGGAGTATTTAATGCCTGATTATCTGTCACTGTCTCCCATCACCCCTAGATGGGACCATGTAGTTGCAGGAAAACAAGCTCAGGGCTCCCACTGATTCTACATTATAGTGAGTTGTATAATCATTTTATTATATATTACAATGTAATAATAATAAAGTACAAAATAAATATAATGCACTTGAATCATCCCAAAACCATCCCCCACCCCCAGGTCTGTGGAAAAATTGTCTTCCATGAAACTAGTCTCTGGTGCCAGAAAGGTTGTGGACCACTGCTTTACAGAATTCCAATTAATATAGAAGGCATGATAAAAATAGAAAATTTTCCCTGATTATCTCCCTCCTCACACCCTCCACCTTCCGATACACCTCTGTGCATCGTTCCTCTCTGTGTCCATGTATTCTCATCATTTAGCTCCCACTTATAAGTAAGAACATGTGGTATTTGGTTTTCTGTTCCTGTGTTAGTTTGCTAAGGATAGTAGCCTCCAGCTCCTGGATACTAGGCTTCATACCTGGGTGAAATGAAGTAATTCTGTACAACAAACCCCTATGACATGTGTTTACGTATGTAACAAACCTGCACATCCTGCACATGTACCCCTGAAATTAAGTTAAAAAAAATTTTTTTATCAGCATGCAAGAAGAAATAGAGTATCTTTCTTTTTTTTTTCATTTTTTTTTTTTGAGATGGACTGTTGCTGTCGCCCAGGTTGGGGTGCAGTGGCGCGATCTCAGCTCACTGAAACCTCCACTTCCCGGGTTCAAGCAATTCTCCTGCCTCAGCCTCCCAAGTAACTGGGACTGCAGGCACACACCACCACATTTGGCTAATTTTTGAGTTTTTAGTAGAGACAGGGTTTCACCATATTGGTCAGGCTTGTCTCAAACTCCTGACCTCAGGCGATTTACCACCTCAGCCTCCCAAAGTGCTGGGATTACAGGCGTGAGCCACCATGCCAGGCCAGAACAGAGTATCTTTCTATACTCCTATAGACAAGGATGTTACAAAATTATCATCCTATGAAAAGATAATTAGAGAGTAATCAGCCAAGAGAGGTAAGGAGAGAAAGCATTATAGAGATCTGTCAGGTAGTTAAATAATTTTTAAGTAAGCTATTTTTCTAAAGAAAAAAAGAAAAAAAGAAAATTACCATTTGACATATACCAGAGCAGTACGGCAGTAAGGCAAGACTCATCAATCCTAAAATTTGTGGGCAGAGTATAAGGAATGGAGTATTTACTGTCTCAAAGTATTTTCCCAGAAGGTAATAATTAATTACAAAAAGGAAAACAGTAACTTTACAAAACAGAAACCTGGCAGACACCATCTTAACCAAGTAATCAACATTATGATTACCGATGAGACAAGCTGAGATTCTTGTGCCTGTTGACATGACGCACGGATATATCAACATCACTTCCACAGAGTTCTTACCGAGGCATATTTTTAAGAAACATCAGACAAACCAAAATCGAGGGCCATCCTATGAAATACCTGAACAGTGCTCTTCAAAAGGTACCCAGGTCATGAAAAGCAAAGAAATTCTGAGTTTTTTTAGATTAAAGACCACTAAGGAGATACTGTAACTAAATATAGCATGTGAGCCTGAATTGGATGCTGGGCTAGAAAAAAAATAGGACAATGGTGAAAGTTGAATAGTCTATAAATTTTATAACTTTTCAAGGTTTTTGACATATATACTTTAAGAGTTATCTGAAGTCATTCTTTCCATGTCCTCATAATCATACAAGATAATTTTATCAATGTTAATTTCCTGATTTTCATAATTGCACTGTGGTAATTTAAGATGTTACATTAGGGAATTGGGGTGAAAAGTTATAAAACATTTAAAAACCTACATTTTACCTCAATTTATCCACAATGAAATTTTGCTGTTACCTTAAGTTTACTTAGTAAACAACTTTTTTAAAGGAATTATTTTAACTCTTTCTCTTTTCAATATATAGATTGCCCCTGACTTGATGGTTTGACAGGATTTTTCAGCTTTACCACAGTGTGAAAGTGATATAAATTCAGTATGTTTGACTAACCATGGGGTTATGTCCTGATAAACCCATCATAAGTTGAAAATATCATAAGCTGAAAGTTTCAATTCCAATTTCTATCTTGAAACTTCTAGAGGCAGTTAAAAACTTTAACTATAGGGAGCATATTTATTCTAATGATTTTTTTAACCTACCTTAACATAAGGTTATTATGAGAACTAAACAAGATGATGCAAGTAAAGTACTTATAACATTGCTTGACAATAAACAGTCTCTCTGAGGTAGATACTATTTATTATTTCTCATTTTACAGGTGAGAAATTCAAGGCTTGGAAATGAAAAATAACTGGCTTAAAGTTACATAGGTAGGAAGTGGCAGTACAAGACTTTGAACCATGTCTGACCACAATGCTATACAGTTTGTCTTCTGTTCTAAAACATTCTTATTAATGTCAACCCATTCTTAAATCCTTCAGTACACACAAAAAAATCAAGTTTTTCTCTTTCCCTCTCAATGGCATTTACCACTTTTCTTGAATTTTGGATCTAATGTCATCAGCAACAAAAAACACAAGCAAGAACCAGTTATTCAATTACAAAACCAACATTCTGGATGCAGTACAAAAGTTAGTTAACTGAATCACTGATACTCACATCACGAATTGCTTACTTTATTTCTTTAACAATGAAATAGTAATAACACAATAATTCAGTTGTAACAAAGCCACCAACAGAGCAAAACAAAAACAAAGCTAATTAAGAAGCATTGCTTCAGCTCAAATTAGTTATCTCCTTTAAACAGGAAAAACGACCATTAGTCTAGTGGTTCTCAACCCTGTCTGCACATGAGAGAAATGGAGGGAAACAGGGCTGGTGCTTAAAAAAATAGTTATATCCAAGACCCACCTTAGAACTATTAAACAAGAATCTCTCAAGAGTGAGGCCCAGGCAAAGATTTTTCAAGTGCTGTCAGTGTTGAGAACTACAGGTCTAAAGTAATAAGGAATAACACCATGCCTCGAAGCAATTGAAAACCAAGAAGTTGATCATATAATAAATTTTTTCCTCTAATCCTGGGAAAAGAGGGGGAAGCAGGCACCGACTCAGTTTTCATTGTTCTTTATCCATCTTCAGTTGCCCATAGTAGAGCTTAACAAACATCAAATATTGGAACTTATGCAAACATGCTACCCAAATTGAAATTCTCACTACTTTACATTTAGAAAGCTCTTTTAAAACAATAGCATTTACAACAATCCCGCCCATCTTAAGTTTGCATAGATGTTCAAGTCAGCTATTTGTTCAACTAACAGAGTCAATAGAATGTATTAGAAAGTACTTTATTAACAAGTTATTATAAAACATTTTATACATATTCATTTTATGTACTACAAATAAACTTTTTGGTGCAGATAGAATATTTGAGTTTTTCCCACGTATTTCTAAAACTGCTAGAATTTCTTTTTATAAGATCAGTACCTTCAATTCTAGAATTTAAACAAAACTTTTTGCTCTAAGAATGCATACATAAAATACTTCCCCAACAACTGTACTCTATCCTTGACAAATCCTTAATAAGAGGTTCAGTAGTAACTGTAGGTATTTAATATCAGAAGAATCTTTCTTCATTTCTCAGGTTTGGAAATATAACTTCAAGTATGGAAAATAACTTTTCCCTTAAGAATACAAGAATTCATTTAGAGACATCTCCTGAAATCAGCCAATCCCACTGCTTCAGCTCCTTACGTCAGTACTCCATCAGCTCCTTACGTCAGGACTCCATGTCAACCTCGGCCCCTTCATTCCTGCCCTGAAGTGTTGCTTCTGTCAGGGTATCTTCATTTAAATCTTCAATGTCTGCCAGATCAATAGGCGGCAAAGGATTCCTCCAGTACTGGAAGGTATTATACTGCCAAAATTCGTCATTGTGCTTTAGAGAAAAAAAAGAGAGAGATGAAAGTGCATCAGTAGCTTAGAAAAAAATTTAGGTTTTTTCACAAAACAAATGTGTTTTAAAGGCAAACTCATATAAGATTTTGTAGTCTTCTATTTTGTATTTTTAACAAATATACATTTTAAATTTTGTCTCATCTAAGTACTTCATGTACTCAATCAAATCTGTGCATTTTAATATTTACAATTTGTGAAAGTATTCGTTAAATTTAAAGGAATTTCCTCCAAGAGCATCTCTTTCCACAGTTTTTCTCCCATTTTTCACCTAAAGAAAATTATCTAAGAACAGTCTTAAAATTTTTTATCTTTCAATAAGGAAAATAAGAATTTATTTTAAAAATACAAACACACACTCCTTATAACTTACTTTTGGTCTTGTTCTTAAGGTTTGGTATTTTAAGAGATTTACTTTACATAGCCCAAAATATTTTGAAATCTTCCAAAAAGTATTAGGTTGTAAACTTGATGAATAGCAAGAAAATGTTAAACTGATCATTTTGTTAAAGATAAAAAAATCAAGTGCTCGATAGCCACATGACCTAGTGGCTACTGTGCTGGATAGCACAGGTCTGTAAGAAAGTCTCATTAGGAAGTTCAGCATCTTCTACGCTGAGCCTTAAAGAATTAAGTTTTGGGGGAATTTCTTAATATTGGGATAAACACATAATAAGTCAAAAGATATCAAGAAAAATTTCACTTTAATAAGAAAATGGAGTTAAAAACAAGGTTCTAGTTCTCTGCCTTTTGGGAAATCTACTGTACAAATTATCTACTTATAAACACGGACCAAAAAAGTCTTTTAATTATGTTAGTAAAACCTAGTGACTAAGGGCACACAAACTTTGCCACCAGACAGACCTGGGTTTGCAAGATAACTCCACCGCTCACTAAATCTGATCTTGACTTTATTGATAAAATGGAGGACTGTGGTAAAAATTCAGGCTTGGTATAGTAATTCTCAATATTGCGAGGTATTATATCCCAATAAGCCAATGAATCATTAATCACTGTCTCCTTAAAGCATTTCTGCTTACTTTCTGTTAAGAATATCTAACAGTTGGCTGGGCATGATTACACCTGTAATCCCAGCACTTTGGGAGGCAGAAGCATCGCTTGAGCCCCAGAGTTTGAGACCAGCCCTGGCAACATAGCAAGACTCCATCTCAATTTATTAAAAACAAACAAACAAAAAACTAACAGTTGAGTCAACACTGACAGGGCAGTGAGTCTACATAGTGACACCAACATGAAAAAAATACATGAATATTTAATAAATACCTGATTTTATTTCTCTAGTCAAAAAACATCTGAAACAGGAAATACCCTGAAGTTCCAGGACAGAAATGACGTAACATTATCCTGCCTAGATTGCATTCTTAATGTAGAAAAAAGGTATTTGAGGTAGTATTTCCTAAATGAGGTCCCAAGGGTGAGGGCTGGGACTTAAGCCCTATTCTGAGCACAAAAGAAACCAGGCATTTACTGTATTTAACTGTTTTACGTCTCTGTTTTTGTTATATTCAATTTTCCCTTGGTAATCAGGTATAAAATCCTTAAAACAAAAAGCCTGTGTCTTTGGAGGCAGGAAGGAAAAACAGAAGCTGGAGAGAGCATGTTTGCAAAAGAGAAGTGGCTCCAGAACAAATCTAACAAAAAGAAGAAACTAGGAGTGTTACTGAGCTTTCCTCAAAAGAGGGCCTGAGGGTGCCTTGCGCCTGTAATTCCAACAATGTGGTAGGCAGAGGCGGGAGGATCACTTGAGCCCAGCCTGGGTAACATGGCAAAACCCCATCTCTACCAAAAAAAAAAAAAAAAAATTAGTCCAGCGTGGTATCGTGCACTGTAGTCCCAACTACTCAGGAGGCTAAGGTTGCAGTGAGCCGGGATGGTGCCACTGCACTCCAGCCTGGGCATGGGAGCGAGACTCCAAGACTCTTTTTTTAAAAACAACAAAGAGAACAAGGGGACTAGTCTTGGTGAAGAAAGAACACCTGGAGCCAACCTTTTTCCCTGTCATGTGCTTGCAGCGACTATAGAAGTACAGAGGTGCCAGATCTAGTCACTGCTGCAGGAGAAAAGACAGTTGAGTCTAAGACTCTAAGTAAGCATCACGTTTCAGGCTACTAGAGTACTCTTACTCTTTGCCTACTGTCATTTCCATATTTCCCTCTTATCAACTGTGTGGCATACCATAGACTGCATTCTGGTAGGTGACAAGCCTATGCATGAGTGGAGTACTAAAATGGTGTGAAGAGCTTTCAAAAAGTTTTCAAACTACACAGTCCCTAATCTCCATATCCATTAGGTTTAGAAGATTATCCATCTGTTTTCAGTTGATTTTGAATATCTGAGAGCAATTTGAAAAAAAAGTTTAAATAAGGGTCATGTTTCAATCATAGGCCAAAAAAAAAAAAGTCTTTCCCAACTATAAAACTCTCGTTATTTTATTGAATTTTTCACATGAACAAGTCATGCCTAAGAAATTTCATTTCTTTTTTTTTTTTTTTTGGAAAAGCATTTGAAAACCCTGACATAAGATACTTAAGAAAACAGAAGAACGTTGGGTGGATGCTATTAGATAGCTGAAGAGAATGTGGTGAATTCTGAGAAACCCGCATTTGGTTCTTCATCTTCCAAGTCCTCTGGTAAGTCATTGCAGGACTGTGAAAAAGCAGTATGAATTCCTAAGTCTAGACCAAAGCTGTCCAATAAATATATAATGCTCTAAAAACATAATTTAAAATTTTCTAGCAGCGGTATTTAAAAAGTAAAAGAAACTTCTGGTATTAAATATATTTTCTTCAATATAGCCAAGTTATTTCATGTGTAATCAATATAAAATTTTGAGCTATTTTATCTTTATTTCTTATTAAATCCACGAAATTTCGTGCATATTTTAAACTTAGAGCACATTCCCATTTGGACTAGTCACGTTTCAAGTGTTCTTACTGGCTAGCGGCTGGGCAGCAGAGATCTAGGCAAATCGAGGCATGCCTAGATCTTCTCAGGATTCTTAGGTGCAGAGATGAGGCAGGCTCATGTCTTGAATAGGAACCCCCCAATGATTTTCATATATGCCTTAAGTCCCAAATTAATTGTCTTTTTTTTTTTTGGTTTTTGAGACAGAGTCTCAGTCTGTTGCCCAGGCTGGAGTGCAGTGGCCCAAACTCAGCTCACTACAACCTCCATCTCCCAGGTTAAAATGATTCTTGTGCCTCAGCCTCCCGAGTAGCTGCGATTACTGGTGTGCACCATCACACTCATCTAATTTTTGTATTTTAATAGAGACAGAGTTTCACCCTATTGGCCAGGCTGGTCTCAAACTCCCGACTTCAGGTGATCCACCCGCCATGGCCTCTCAAAGTCCTGGGATTACAGGCGTGAGACACCACGCCCCACCCCCAAATTAATTTTCAACGATACTTTTGCCTAGGATCAGATTTAACATTATGAGTTAAAACAAAGCTTTGCCCAAGGTATGGTGGTCCATCCTTTTCTCCAGAAGCTGTACCAGCTTCCAGGACGTCCAATTAATCGACGGCTACCACACTGGTCTTCCTCTAGAAAAAGAATTCTATCCCGAATTCTAGACTAATCATCGTTAAACCCAGGAAGGCCCTCTACACCTTTGTCTGTCGTTTGTCGTTGGACTGAACCTATCCCTTCACGGTCAGCGTCCTCACAGTGCTCACAGCCTGCCACAACCCACGGTCCCATTTTCCTTTTACAGAGCGCGGCGCTGACGCCGTAAGGCCACTTCTACCGCTCCAGACCACGGTCTGTTTCCCCCTCGCCCAGCCCGGTGCTTTCTGCCCATCGGACTCTCGGGGTGTCTTCTGGCAGTCGGCATCCTCTCCCGGAGCGGTGACCCCTTCTTTCCCCCCCTCAGGCGTCTTAACCTACACAAGTCATGAGTGGGAACTGGGACGCTTTGTGTGTGAGGGGAAAAGGCAAGCCCCTTCTCCCCTCAGCCCACCCGCCCCCAGCCCGTACCTGGCGCGATGCGACCCCCCAGTCTCCCCGCGGGGGTCCTGCGCGCCCCGCCCCGTCGTCGCCACCGCCCCCCGGGGGCCGGGCGCCCGGGAGCTCCTCCCCCGGCCCCACGGGCGGCGGCGGCAGCAGCGGCGGATCGCCTGTCTCCAGGCTGTGGTCCTCACGCTCCTGGCCGCTCGGGGCGCTGTTGTCCCCGCTGTCACGGCGCTTGCTGGGCGAAGCCGAGGGCTCTGCCATGGTCCCTGCGTCGATTTTGCGCTTTCGGTGCTGCCCGGGGACGCCGAGGGGCTGCCCAGCATGCGCGACCCCGGGCGGCCGGATCCAGAGAGGCGGTGGCGGCGGCTGCTCAGCGAAGTCGCAGAGCAGGAGCCGCTTCCAAGGCACGTGGAACGTCACCGGCTCGGCCGCACGCCGCTTGGCCATGGGCCCAGAGGCTCGGGCGGAGCCCGCCAGGCGCGGGAGACCGAGTGCTGATAGCTGCGGGGGCGAAGAGCGAAGACTAAGCGCGTGAGAAAGGGATAGGCCGAAGTCGGGCGAGGAGGCGGCAGGACGCTGGAGGGGGTGGGGCGGGGCGTCTCGCGCACGAGCTAGGGCTGGGGCTCCGGCTCGGAGGCAGCTCCAGAGCTCAGCCCTCGCCGCCGCCGAGATGCGGCCCGGACGTTGAGAAGCAACCGCGAAGCGGCGGAGATTCGAACCTGCGCACAACGTGCGCGCGCGCACTCTGTCTGGCCAGGCGGAGCCGCTGGTTGGTGGAGGCTCGCGGGGCGCGCTCCCGAGCGCCCTCGCGACCGGAAGTGCGCGCCCGGGGGTAGGCGGGAAGGCGGCGGCGGGATTAATTAAAGACCAGATCGAGCGGCCCGCAGAGGGGCGTAACCTTGTTTCCTCAGGGGTGTGGCGGTGGTCTCACTACTAAGTTCGGTATAGCGCGGTACGTTCTAGACCCTTCTATAGGAAATTTAAGGCCTTTAAAATGTGTATTTCCTTCCTCCAGTCAGTGACCACGGGGGCGTCTCCATGAGATTAAGATAAAGATATAATAGAGTTCCAGACTATCCTGGGCAACATAGCAAGACCTCGTCTCTACAAAAAATACAAAAATAGGCCAGGTTTGTTGGCCTGCCTCTCCCTGTGGTCCCAGCTACTCGGGAGGCCGAGGAGGAAGATTCACTTGAGCCTGGGAGGTGGAGGCTGTAGTGAGCCAGAGATCGCACCACTACACTCCAGCCTGGGCAACAGAGTGAGACTCTGTATCAAAAATTAAAAAAAAGGAAAGAAAGGATAATACAAACTTTAAGTAAACTAGTGTTTAAGAGGCTTCACAATAGGTTGTTATTCAAAACAAACGACTGAAGGGGAGTCCGGGCTGAGGGAAGTAGTTAAAGCTAGTATACAAAACACACACACAAATCGAAGTGTATGTTTTGCGCAGCTGCTGTGGACGGTGAAGCAGGCACCACATTCCTGGAAGATCTCTTGATTAAAAACTTAGGGAGGAAGTTACAGACAAGATGTGCAGCTCATCCAAAATAGCTGAGTAGTTGGCAAGAACCAAGCCTGAAGCACAGCTGTCCTTTCCAAGTGAAACCTACAATTGTTGGGCTCTTAAATTATGTTGGAAACCTGAGTTCCCTGCTTACTCTGGGTGGTGGTCAGATCAAGATTCCAAGACCATTACAGCAAAACAGTGTTGTCAGGTGAAGTGAGGTGGAGTATATTTCCTTCCTGCAGTATATTTACTATTGTTTTTATTTTTTTTGGTACAGGGTCTCTCTCGGCCACCTAGGTGGAAGTGCAGTGGTGCCATCACAGCTCACTGCAGCCAGGCCCCACTGAGTTCAAGCGATCCTCCTGTCTGGGCCTCCCAAAGTGCTGGGTTTACAGGTGTGAGCCACCGCATCTGGTAGTATTCACTATTTTAATAGTTTGATAAAGACAGTAACCAAGTAAGCAAAAATGGAAGGAAGAAAATAAGACTGTTACCAGTGCTTTGAAGGGAAAAACTATCATCCTCTGTAGAAAAAGTGTGCAAGGAAGATAATTCTATTTTAGTGCTAGATACTATCTCAGTACTAATTACCCTGTACCTCTGCACCTCAAGGTGGTTGTGAGAGGACAAGTTTATTTAGTAATTAAGCACAGAAATGTACCAACTTAGGGTAGTAAGCAATAGCTTTTCTGTTTGGTTTTTACTTTTCTTGTTTGAAATTGATAACCAGTTAGTTGGGTGCAGTGGCTCACGCCTGTAATCCCAGCACTTTTGGGAAGATGAAGTGTGCAGATCACCTGAGCCCAGGAGTTCCATACCAGCCTGGCCAACATGGTGAAACCCCATCTCTACAAAAAATACAAAAATTAGCCAGAGGTGGTGCCTTGCACCTGTAGTCTTGGGGAGGCTGAGGTGGGAGGATCGCTTGAACCCTGGAGGCAGAGGCCAAGATTGCACCACTGCAATCCAGCCTGGGTGACAGTGTGAGACCCTGTCTCCAGAAAAAAATAAATTGAAAACCCGTCTGTCTCAAACAGAGGAAGAGTTTTGCCATTTTTAAATGAGCAGGAAAGATCTTAATTGTAGCCGTCAGGTGCTGTTTGAAAGGTTTTGAGGGCCCCAAAATAATGAGTATAGTTTAGCTAATGGTTGATTCTTTTGTGTTCCTCTTTACAGACGCTCATTTTTTTCAAAATTGTGAAATTTATCATATATGCAAAAGGCTGTATAAAATACACATGTAGTTAAAAGAGTGATAGTAAGACACACAGCATTCTGTTTCAGAAATAGAATACTACCTGTACTAGAACATGACAAGCTGCCTATGCACCCCTTCCCCACTGGCACATACCCTTCCGTTTCCTCACTCCCAGTAATTACTGTTTTGAATGCTGAGTTAATCATTCCTTTGCTTTTTAACTTCTCCATCTGTATGTATATTGTTAAATAACTTTTTTATTTTTTATTTATTTTTTTTTTTTTTTGAGACAGGGCTTGCTCTGTTGCCCCAGCTGGAGAGCAGTGATATGATTACAGCTCACTGCAGCCCTGACCTCCCAGGGTCAAGCAATCCTCCCACCTCAGCCACCTGAGTAGCTGAGACTACAGGTGTACATCGCCACACCCAGCTAATTTTTAAAATTTTTTTGTAGAGCCAGGGTTTTGCCATGTTGCCCAGACTAGTCTCAAAGTCCTGAATTCAAGCAATCCACCTGCCCTGGCTTCCCAAACAAAGTGTTGGGATTACAGGCATGAGCCACCACGCCCGGCTTAATACATTTTTTGAGACGGGGTCTTGCTGTGTCGCTCAGGCTGGAATGTAGTGGCGTGATCACTGCTTACTGCAGCTTCAAATTCCTGGGTCAAGCAATCCTCCTGCCGCAGCCTCCCAAGTAGCTTGGCCCATGGCTTGTGCCACCACACCCAGCTAATTTTTTATTTTTAGGTCTCACTATGTTGCCCAGGCTTGTTTTGCCAGGTTTTTTTCATTTTTGTTTTTGTTTTGTTTTTGTAAAACAGCTTTACCTAGGTCTAAATGACATACAATAATTTGCATATAAAGTGTACAATTTGACATTAATACACCTGTGAAACCATAAGCACAATCAAGATGATCAAAGTTTTGAGAGCAGTCTTTGACATCTTGTTCTTCAGGAGTGTGACAACTATACTTGGCCCTTTGTTCTTCCGTAATAGCATCCTCTGTAACATTTTGTTACCCTTTTGAAATTTTGGTTATAACTGCATTGAAATTATAGATCAATTTGGGAAGAATTGTTATCTTTACAATACCAAGCTTACTTCCTGTTCAAGAATATAACTATTTAAGTTTTAAACATATCTGTCAACAAAGTTTTATGTTTCTCACCATAAAGAGCTTATATCTTTGTTAAGTTTATCCCTAGGCACTTTATAATTTTTGTAGACAATATTTTTAAATAACACTTTCTGAGTTTTGGTTGCTGTTCTGGGTTCTTTTTTAAAGGCCGCAGAAGTAGAATTTGAAATTAGTTTACCCTAAGTTGTAAATAGTACCAGATCCACTTGTTCAAGGAATTTGTCCATTTCATTCATCAAATTTGTTGGAATATTTTCTTAGTTTCTCTTTTTCCCATTTCATTGGCTTCTACTACATTTGGATTTACTTTGCTCTTCTTTCTCTAGCTTCTTCTGATAGCACCTAAGGTCACTGATTTTAGTCTTTGTTAATTTCTTTTTGGAGACAGTCGCTCTGACTGGAGTGAAGTAGCACGATCTTGGCTCACTGCCGCCTCTGCCTCCCAGGTTCAAGCGATTCTCCTGCCTCAGCCTCCCGCGTAGCTGGGACTACAGGTGCATGCCACCGCACCCGGCCAATTTTTGTATTTTTAGTAGAGATGGGGTTTTACCATGCTAGCCAGGTTGGTCTCAAACTCCTGACTTCAGGTGATCCACCCACCTCGGCCTCCCAAAGTGCTGGGATTACAGGCGTGAGCCACCGCGTCCAGCCGTCTTTGTTAGTTTCTAAAATAAACATTTAAAGCTGTAACTTTCCCTGTAGCACTGCTTTGGCTACATCCTACAAATTTTGGTATGTTGTATTTTTATTATCTTTCAGTTTGAAATACTTTCAAAATTTCACAAACCTGCACGTTATGCACATGTACCCTACAACTTAAAGTATAATAATAATAAATTAATTTAAAAAAAAAAAAAAAAAAGAAATACTTTCAAAATTTCTTTTCTTGTTACTCTACCTCCTCCCATCATTATGAATTTCCTTTTAAGTTAACCTATTGGTATTTACTTGCCTATACCTCTTTGAATTAATAATGTAGTTGCCGTAAGGACTGTTCATATACATCTTTAGTTTTTCACAATCTACTTCAAGCTAACATTGTAGCACTTTATGTAAAACATAAAACACCTTGCACCCCTCCCCCTGCCCTATCCAAATGCATTTTTTATTGACATAATAGGGTCTTCTACCTGTTCTACATATCCCATAATTTTGTGGATAATAACTCAGAAATCACTAGTTACAACAAAGCAACAAAGAAGGGAAACTTTTTTTCTTCTTACTGAAAAAGGAATACACTCAAACTTATTCTGCTTATCTTTACACTTGTGTGTTTCAGACTAACTGAAGCCTCACAGCAGCATAGGGTGGGGAAGTAGTTTAAATTTTTTTAATTGCCAGACCTTTTACATGTCTCATTTGATCCCAAAAACTTTGGGGCAAATTATTGCCAGCTTAACAGATAAACCTCTCCTCTGAGCATCAGATCCATGTGACTTCTCATGAGTCTACCTTAACCACCTTATTTAAAATCGCAACTCACTCTACCTTTCTCCTGACTCTTGATTCCCCTCTTTTCCCCCATAGCATGATTACTTTCTAATCTATTATATATTTCACTTACTTATTACTCTTATTGTCTCCCTTTCTAGAAAGTAAGCTCCTTGAAGGTAGGGTTCTGGTTTGTTTTTTGGGTTTTGTCCCCACTTATATACTCAAAGTGACTAGCATGTTAGGTGCTCAGTAAATATTTGTTGCCTGAATGAGTGTCCATTATTTCCACCTGGGTGTTCCGTAGACATCTCATATTCCATCCTCCAGTGTCATCAGTCATCTATACAGGTACCCATACCAGAAATATAATTGTATTCTTTAATAATCACATTCACTCAATTTATTCTTTGAATACATATTTTAAGCATCTGCTACAGACCAGACAGAATTTCTAGGCACTGGGATTACAACAGTAAAACAAAAATCCGTACCCCATGACTGTCCAAGGAATCTTGGGGGAGACAGACAATAAATAAGTACATCTATCAGGTGGTGCTGAGGAGAAATAAAAATAAAGCAGGATAAGAGGTCAAGATGGGCATCTCTGACAAGACTTTTGGGCCAAGACCTGAGGAAAGTGAGGGGCAAATCATGTGATCCTAGTCAGATGTAATAGCAAGTATGAATGTCCAAAAGTGCAAAATAGCAAAAGCATGAGCAAAGGACAGAAAAAAAAAAAAAAAAAAAAAAGCCAGTGCTGCCTTTTTCTCAATGTTTTGTTTTGGGTAGTGTCTGTTTCTTCAAGTTCACTAGTTCGTTCTCTTGTACCTTATCTGCTGTTAACCCCACACACTATTTTTTCATCCTACATGATGTACTTTTCATCTCTAGTTCAATTTGGGTCTTTTTTTCTATCTTCCAAGTCTAGGTAACTTTTTGAACATATGGAATACAGTTACTCTGTTTTAATGCTCTCTGCTAATTCTAACATCTGTGTCAGTTCTAGTTTGGGTTTCATCTGATCTTTCTCCTCTCTGTGGGTCGTGTTTTCCTGTTTGTCAGCATACCTGGTAGTTTCTGATCAGACACCAGATGTTGTTTTACTTTGTTGGGTGCTAAGTATTTTTGTATTTCAATAAGTATTCTTGAAATTTATTCTAGGATGCTGTTAAGTACATAGACATAGTTTGACCCATTTGGATCTTGCTTACAAGATTTGTCAAGTGGGACCTGAGCTTTTTTAGTCTAGGGCTAATGATTCCACATTACCAAGGCAAGACTTCTCTGTACCACACCTAGCGCCCTACACCTTTTGAGGTTTTATAGTCTGGGTGTGGTAACAAATACTCTTCTGGCGCTGTGTGGGCCCTGGCTACTGTTCTAATACTTCAGGTGCTTTTTTTCTCTGGCCATGGTTCGCTTTCTCACACATGCGCTGATCAGTAGTACTCTGAAGATTACTCAAGGGGGACTGTCCTCATATCTCCAGTGTTCTATATGCAGCTACCAATGTTTGTATCATATTGGTTATTAAAATTTTAATGTGTGATTGTGTTGGTAAGGCTATGCAGAAACAGGTGCTGTCTTTGTTTTAAAGTGTAAGTTGGTATAACCTTTTAAGAGAGCAATCTGGGCAGGGTACAGTGGCTCACGCCTGTAATCCCAGCACTTTGGGAGGCCGAGCAGGGTGGATCACTTGAGGTCAGGAGTTCGAGACCAGTCTGACCAACATGGTGAAACCCCATCTCTACTAAAAAATACAAAATTAGCCAGGCGTGGGGGCACAGGCCTGTAATCCCAGCTACTTGGGAGACTGAGGCAGGAGAATTGCTTGAACCAGGGAGGCGGAGGTTGCGGTGAGCCAAGATCGCACCATTGCGCTACAGCCTGGGCAGCAATAAGAGCGAAATTCTGTCTCAAAACAAAGAGCAATCTGACAATATCTGTGAAAATTAAAAAATGCACACACACATTCAGAAACTCTAACTCTAGGAACTTATACTCCAGATATCTACTGACAATAGACATAAACAACTGTGTACAGGATTATTACATTGTGGTATAATGCTGCATAGCAGAAGATTGAAAACAACTGAATGTTAGTTATTAGTAAAGTATGGCATATATTATGTATTAATAATTTTAGTATAATCAATATAATATGTATTTTATGTATAATGGAATGCTGTGCTTTTTTTTTTTTTTTTTGAGTCAGAGTCTTGCTCTGTCACCCAGGCTGGAGTGCAGTGGTGCGATCTCGGTTCACTGCAACCTCTGTCTCCTGGGTTCAAGCAGTTCTCCTGCCTCAGCTTCCCAGATAGCTGGGATTACAGGCATGCACCTCCAGGCCTGATTAATTTTTGTATTTTTAGTAGAGATGGGTTTCACCATGTTGGCCAGGCTGGTCTTGTACTCCTGACCTCAGGTGATCTGCCTGCCTCGGCCTCCTAAATTGTTGGGATTACAGGCGTGAGCCATTGTGCCCAGCCTGTGCTTTTTAAATGAAGTAGATTTGTATTTATGGATATAGAATAATTGTCAAAATATAACAAAAAAGGTGCACAATAGACTTTATTGGTACAATATATAGGCATTTCTCAGAGATACTGCATGTTCAGTTCCAGGCCAACACAATAAAGCAATTATCATAATAAAGTGAGTCTCACAAATTTTTTGGTTTCCCAGTGCAAATAAAAGTTATGCTGGCCAGGTGCGGTAGCTTATGCCTGTAATCCCAGCACTTTGGGAGGCTGAGGTGGGTGGATCAGTTGAACTCAGGAGTTTGAGACCAGCCTGGGCAACACACTGAAATCCTGTGTCAACTAAAATACAAAAAAAAAAAAAAAAATTAGCCAGGTGTGGCAGTGTGTGCCTGTAATCCCCACTACTCAGGAGGCTGAGACAGGAGAATTCTTTGAGCCCAGGAGGCGGAGGTTGCAGTGAGCCGAGATCATGCCATTGCACTCCAGCCTAGGCGACAGAGTGAGACTCCATCCCCAAAAAAAAAATACAGAAATTAGCTGGGCATGGTGGTGCACACCTGTAGTTTCAGCTACTCAGGAGGCTGAGGCAGGAGGATCGCTTGAACCCCGGAGGTAGAGACTGCAGTGAGCCGAGATGGTGCCACTGCACTCCAGCCTGGGCACTAGAGCAAAACCCTGTCTCAAAAAATAAAAAGTGATGCTTACACTATACTATAGTCTATTAAGCATACAATAGCATATCAAAAAAAGTACATACTGTTACTTACAAGTAATTTATTGCTACAAGATGCTAACAGTTATCTGAACCTGCAGTGAGCCATAATCTTTTTGCTCATGGAAGATGTTGCCTCAGTGTTGATAGCTGTTGACTGATCAGGGTGGTGGCTGCTGAAGATTGGAGTGGCTGTGCAATTTCTTAAGACAACAATGAAGTTTGCTGCATCAATTGATTCATCCTTTCACAAAAGTATCTGATGCTGTTTGATAGCATTCTATCCATAGAAGAACTTTTTCAAAACAGGAGTCAGTCCTCAAACCCTACCACTGCTTTATTGACTACATTTAAGTATTATTCTAAATTATTTGTTATGTCAATAGTGTTCACAGCATCTTTATCAGGAATAGATTCCATCAAGAATTTTTTTGCCTAACTATAAGAAGCAACTCTTCACCTTTCAAGTTTTACCATAAGATTGTAGCAGTCGTCACATCTTCACTCATAAGCTTTTCTCATGGCATTCCATTGGGTGCTCAAGAGAGTGTGGGGGCATACATAGCAGGAGGCTGCTGCGATCCCCCCTGGAAAGCACAGATATATACTATAGCTGCCCCTGAGTTGGGGATAGGCACAAAAACCCACCTGTTTCCCTGGTTCATTTTCTGCTATAAACGAAAGCCTTAAGCCACTGATGGAGGGTTAACATTTTCTCAGGGCAGAAAATGCTTCAGTGGGAGGAACAGAGGCAAAACCCCTCTGCCTCAGAAGGAAGGACAAAGGCAAAGATCTTTCATTTAAGGAGAAAAAGTAGAAGCACAAATCTTAATTTAGAGGAGAGAGACAGAAAATAGTTTGGTGCCTAGCATCCTCCACTGATACTACTACTGGGAGAGGAGTAGGAAATTCCTGCTGAAGACCAGGCATAAATACATGAGGAGCAGGGATAGGAATGCTAAGAAAGACACAATTCTGAGGCCAGGTGTGCAAAGCCTGCGTAAGACTGAGGCTGAGCTAAGACAACAAAGATTCCTTATTGTCTCTACCATGAGCCTAACACAGACTAACAAGAAAATGCAGTCTACCTCTGAGGGAGGGGCAAGAGCATGGAGAGAGAACATCTTGGGAGCAAAGGCATACAGAGACAGCTGGAAGGTGGAGAGGGAGCTGGAACATTGAGAAAAATACCCTCTGGCATCCTGTCCCTTAAGCGCACAGGAACAGCTCACTGCTAGAGGAATTTGAAATATGTGATGTGCTGCAGATAACAGTAAGAAAACATAAACTCAACTTCTTACAATATTGACAACTTACCATTCCAGCCTAACAGGCATGCATTTATAACCAGACATAAATACTGTTTACCTCAGTTTCTGTTTTTTTCTACACACAATAAATTAAATTCAATATTATAAGACTCAAGGAAAAAAAAGAAACACCTTGTTAAGAGATAAAGCAATTAATAGAACAAGACTTGGAGTTGACTCATAAAATTTGAATTATCAGTTAAGGACTAACATTAATATACTGTATTGAAGGATATAGTGGAATAGGAGGACAACACATTGATGCCAGGTGTTTTAGCAGAGGTGAAAACTATAAAAATATAAATGGAAATGCTAGAAATAAAAAGCATGATATCAGAGATAAAAATCCCTTCAACAGGTTCATTAGTAGAATGGAAATAGCTGAGGAAAGAGTCAATGTATTGGAAGATACACTTATTCTGAAACACTGAGAAAAAAATTACAACAACAACAAAAAAAGCCGGGTGTGGTGGCTCACACCTGTAATCCCAGCACTTTGGGGGGCCAAGATGGGCAGATCACTTAAGGTCAGGAGTTTGAGACCAGCCTGGCCAACATGGCAAAACCCCATCTCTACTAAAAATACAAAAATTAGCCAGGCATGGTGGCAGGTGTCTGGAATCCCAGCTACTCGGGAGGCTGAGGCAGGAGAATTGCTTGAACCGGGGAGGTGGAGGTTGCAGTAAGCTGAGATCCTGCCAGTGCGCTCCAGCCTGGGCACAAGAGTGAAACTCCGCCTCCAAAACAAAAACAATAAAAACAGTGCCCAGGAGCTATGGAATAATAACAAGCAGTCTAACATACATGTAATAAAAGTCTTAGAAGGAGAAGAGAAAACAGGAAATAATATTTTAGAAGATAATGGCAAGGAATTTTTCAGAAATAATAACAAAACATCAAACCACAGATCTAACCAGTTTAGAGAACACCAAGCAGGATAAATACCAAAACCAATTAAAGCAGCCAGAGGAAAAAAACACACTCGGAAGGACAAAGGACATATTTAAAGAAATAAATCAACCCCCAATTTTGTATTCTGTGAATAAATCTTTGAAAAATAAAAGATGAAATAAAGGCTTTTTAGACAAAAGCTGAAAGAATTCACTGTCAGCAGACCTATGGTAGAAGTGTGATGGCAGATAGATACTTGGATACATAATGAAGAAATCACTAGTGCTTTATAACAAGTTATCCCCAAACTTAAGTGACTTAAAACAACATTTTCTCAAGTCTGTGGGTTAGAAATTCACCATCAGTTTGGCTGGGTGTTTTAGTGTCGCTCATGTGGTTACGATTATGTGGTTGGCTGGGTGTGTAATTACAGGAAGGCTTGCCTGGGGTGAAGGATCCACTTCCAAACTCATTCAATTCATATGACTCTTTGGAGGAGGCCTAACTTCTTCACCAAGTGGGATTCTCCATAGGGGTATTTCAGTATCTTCATGACATGTCATCTGGCTTCCCCCACTGCCAGAGATCGGAGACAAAATGGAAGGTGCAATGTCTTTTACGACCTAGCCTTAGAATCACACATTTCTACCACATTCTATTCATTTAGTAAATTACTACAGCGCACACTCAAGGGAATGGGAATTAGGCTGTTCCCAAGGTAGGAGTATTGAAGAATGTGTGGACATATTTTTTTTTTTTTTTTTTTTTTTGAGACGGAGTCTCGCTGTGCTCCCAGGCTGGAGTGCAGTGGCGTGATCTCGGCTCACTGCAAGCTCCGCCTCCCGGGTTCACGCCATTCTCCCGCCTCAGCCTCCCAAGTAGCTGAGACTACAGGCGCCCGCCACCACGCCCGGCTAGTTTTTTGTATTTTTAGTAGAGACGGGGTTTCACCATGTTAGCCAGGGTAGTCTCGATCTCCTGACCTCGTGATCCACCCGCCTCGGCCTCCCAAAGTGCTGGGATTACAGGCTTGAGCCACCGCGCCCGGCCGTGGACATATTTTTAAAGCAACCCACACCAGAAAATTATTCAAAAATGACGATAAATATAAAAGTTTTTTGTTAAAGAATTTAGTCTAAAGCAAAAATATTACCACTGTATTCTGGGGTTTATTACACATATTAAGATGTATGACAATAGCATAAATGATGCAAGAGAAATTGGAAGTATATTGTTGCAAGGTTCTTCTAACTATACGTGAAGTGGTATACTA
This sequence comes from Theropithecus gelada, assembly GCF_003255815.1. Classification (NCBI taxonomy): domain Eukaryota; kingdom Metazoa; phylum Chordata; class Mammalia; order Primates; family Cercopithecidae; genus Theropithecus; species Theropithecus gelada. Next base: position 88,432,661 of record NC_037683.1, read on the forward strand.
TTTGAAGTTTGTGTAAGTTGAACATGCATATTTTAAAACCTGGAGAAGCCACTGAAACCTTTTTTTAAATAAAGAGCTATAACAAGCCAGTAATGGTGATAAAATCAAGAGAATACTCAATCCAAAAGAAAGTGAGAAAATAGAAAATGGGACAAGTAGAAAATAGCAAAATGGTGAGATTACATTCAACCATATCCATAATTACAGTAAAATGTAAACTAATTTCCAATTAAAAGACATCAGATTGAATAAAAAAACAAGACCCATCAGTCTTCAAGATGGCTGACTAGAGGCATCTAGTACTCACCTTCTCCATAAAGAACCAAAGTAGTGAATAGATAATCACAGTTGGAATAGGTTATCTAGGAGAGAACACTAAAATTCAACAGAGAAGTGATCAGGAAACACCTAAAACAAGGAAGGAGAGGGAAGTGAGGCAGCCTGCTCAGCTGGGATTGGCTGGGTCCCTGTAGAGACTTCCCAATGAAGGGAAAGGGTTAGGGATAGACCCCCCCAGTAGTCCACATTTTTTTTTTTTTTTTTGAGATGGAGTCTCGCTCATCGCCCAGGCTGGAGTGCAGTGGTGCGATCTCGGCTCACTGCAAACTCTGCTTCCCGGATTCACACTATTCTCCTGCCTCAGCCTCCCAAGTAGCTGGGACTACAGGCGCCCGCCACCACGCCCGGCTAATTTTTTGTATTTTTAATAGAGATGGGGTTTCACCGCGTTAGCCAGGATGGTCTCGATCTTCTGACCTCGTGATCCGCCCGTTTCGGCCTTCCAAAGAGCTGGGATTACAGTCGTGAGCCACCGCGCCCGGCCGCAGTCCACATTCTTTATTGTAGACTCCTACAATCCTAACCACAGGAAAGCCCCCTCAATCCTTGTGGACCCTGAGACTAACATAGGGAGCTGCTTGAAGACCATGTGATGGTATTGCTCCAGAAAGGGAGTTAAGGCTGAGTCTTGCACACCCTGAGTTCTAAGCAGCTACAGCAGGGTACCATTTTGAGAGCCAGCACCTCCATGCGCCACCAGGCAGCCTGGGGACAGGTTTGCCTAGACTGGCACAGTGCCCTACCCAACCAACACCACATATACATCTTTAGGAAAAAGTCCTCCACTATGAAAGCAAATCCAAAAAAATCGTCAGAAGTGACTGTTAGACCAGATGTGCGGGAAAAAATGTAAGGACACAACAAACACGAAAAAGCAGGGAAATATGACACCTTCAAAGGCACACAATAATTCTCCAGCAACAGATTCCAATGAAAAAGAAATTTATGAAGTCCCAGAAAAAGAATTCAAAGTAATGATATTAAAGAAGCTCAGTGAGATAGAAGAGCACACAACAAATACAAAAAATAATGAGAAATTTACCAAAGACATAACAATCATGAAGAAAAACCACCAAATTTTGGAACTGGTGAATTCACTGAATGAAATACAATACACATTTAAAACCTTCAAAAATAGAGTAGATCAAGTAGAACAAAGAATTACAGAACTTGCAGACAGGTCTTTTGAAATAACCCAGTCAGATAAAAACAAAGAAAAAAGAATGAACAAAGCCCACATGACATATGGGACACCATAAAATGACCAATATTCAAATTTTTGGTGTTCCAGAAGGCAAAGAGAAAAGGGATAGAAAATCCATTTAATGAAACAGTAACTGAAAACTTCCCAAGTAAGAGATTTAAAGATCCAATACAGGAAGTTCAGAGGTCCCCAAACAGATGCAATTCAAAGAGATCTTCACGGCACATGGTCTTCAAATGTCAAAGACAGAGAATTGCAAAAACAGCAAGAGAATAATGTCTAGTCACTTACAAGGGATCTCCCAACTGACTAAGCAGAATTCTCAGTGGAAACCTTACAGGCCAGGAAAGAATGGGATGGTATAGACAATGAGCTGAGAAAAAAATCTGCCAGCCAAGGACACTACACCCAGCAAAGTTATCCTTCATAAATGAAGGAGAAGTAGTCTTTCCCAGATAAGCAACAGTTGAGGGAATTCATCACACTAGGTGAGCCCTACAAGAAATAAGTTTAAGAGAGTCCTGGAAGGAAAACAATGATGCACACCACCATAAAAACACAAAAATTACAAAACCCACTGGTAGAGCAAAGAGAGGAGAAAGGACTCAAACATTACCACTACAGAAAACCACCAAATCACAATAATAGGAGAGAAAGAGAGGAACAAGGGATATATAAAACAAGTAGCTATCAAGTAATAAAATTACAGGAATTAGCTCTCACATATCAATAATAACCTTGAATGTAAACAGATTAAACTTTCCACTTGAAAGTTACAGGGTGGCCGAATGGATTAAAAAAAACATGGCCCACCTATAAGCTGCCTAAAAGAAACTCGTCTCACTTGTAAGAACATATACTTTCCAAAGACATGGAAAAAGAGATTCCAATCAAATGGTAATCAAAAGAAAGCAGGGGTAGCTATACCAATGTTAGATAAAACAGACTTTAAGTCAAAAACTGTTAAAAGAAACGAAGGTCACTATATAATGATAAGTGGATCAACACAGCAAGAGAATATAACAATTATATATGTACCCAACATTAGAGCACCCAGATATATAAAGCAAATATTAGATCTAAAGGGAGAGATGCACTGTAACATAGAGTTTGGGACTTCAACGTACCACTTTCAGAATTAGACCAACTAGATGGAAAATTAAGAGACATTTACACTGCACTTTAGAACTAATGGACCTAAACAGAATGTTTCATCCTACAGCTGTAGAATACACTTTCTCCTCATCAGCAAATGAAGCATTTTCCAGCACAGACCATATGTTAAGCCACAAAACAAGTCTCAACAAATTTTTAAAATAGAAATCATATCAATTATCTTCTCAGACCACAATGGGATAAAATAATAAATAAGTAGCATGGGCTGGGCGTGGTGGCTCATGCCTGTAATCCCGGCACTTTGGGAGGCCGAGGCAGGCGGATCATGAGGTCAGGAGTTCGAGACCAGCCTGGTCGGCATGGTGAAACCCCATCTCTACTAAAAATACAAAAAATTAGCTAGGCATGGTGGCGCACACCTGTAATCCCAGCCACTTGGGAGGCTCAGGCAGGAGAATTGCTTGAACCCAGGAGGCAGAGGTTGCAGTGAGCTGAGATGGTGCCACTGCACTCCAGCATGGGTGACAGAGTGAGACTCTGTCTCAGAAAAAAGAAAAAAAAAAAAAAAGAAGTAGCATGAGGAACGTTGGAAACTGTACAAATACATAGATTTGTATGAACATAAATAATATGTTCCTGAATGACCACTGGGTCAGGGAAGGAATTAATAAGGAAATTAAAAAGAAAACTTTTTTTGAGACAGGATCTCACTCTGTTGCCTAGGCTGCAGGGCAGTGGAACGAACATAGCTCACCACAGCCTCAACCTCCCAGGCTCAAGTGGTCCTCCAGCGTCAGCCTCCTTAGTAGCTGGAACCACAGCTGTGTGTCACTATGCCCAGCTAATTTTTAATTTTTTGTAGAGATGGGGTCTTGCCATGTTGCTCAGCCTGGTCTCGACTCCTGGGCTCAAGTGATCATCTTGCCTCAGCTTCCCAAAGTGCTAGGACTATAGGCGTGAGCCACCACACATGGCCAAAAAATCTCTTGAAACAAGTACAAATTAAAACACAACATATTGGCTGGACATAGTGGCTCATGCCTGTAATCCCAGTTCTTCGGGAGGCTGAGGCAGAGGATCATTTGAGGTCAGTAGTTTAAGATCAGCCTATGCAACACAGCAAGACTCCATCTCTACAAACAACATTTTTTAAATTAGCTGGGCATGGTGGTGTGCACCTGTAGTCCTAGCTACTTGGGAGGCTGAGGCAGGAGGGTCACTTGAGCCCAGGAGTTCAAGGTTAAAGTGAGCTACAATCACATGACTGCACTACAGCCAGAGTGACAGAGCAAGACCCTGTCTCTAAAACAGCAACATAAAAAAGCCTATGAGATATAGCAAAAACAGTGCTAAGAAGGGAGTTTATAGCAATAAACACCTATATCAAAAAAGTAGAAAAATTTCAAACAATCTAATGATGTACTTCAAGGAAATAGGAAGGCAATAAACCAAACCCCAAATTAGTAGAAGTTAAGAAATAATAAAGATCAGAGGAGAACTAAACAAACAGATAAAAGAGTAAGGCACAGTGGTGCAAGGCTGTATACTAGCTAATCTGGAGGCTGAGGAGGGAGGATTGTTTTTGCCCAGGAGTTTGAGACCAGCCGGGGTAACATAGCGAGCCCCCATCTTAAAAAAAAAAAAAAAAAAAAAAAAAAAAAAAAAAAACCTGGCCAGAGTAATCAAACAAGAGAAAGAAGTAAAGGACGTCGAAATTGGAAAAGAGAAAGTCAAACCATAGACGTTCACTGATGATATGATTGTATACCTAGAAAACCCTAAAGACTCATCCAAAAAGCTCCTAGATCTGATAAACAAACTCAGTAAAGTCTCAGGATACAAAATCAGTGTACATAAATCAGTAGCACTGCTATATGCCAACAACAATCAAGCTGAGAATCAAATCAAGAACTCAATCCCTTTTACAATAGCTGCAAGAAATAAAATAAAATAAAATAAAATAAAATACCTAGGAATATACTTAACCAAGGAGGTGAAAGATGTTTATAAGGAAGACTACAAGACACTGCTGAAAGAAAGAATAGATAACACAAATGGAAACACATTCCATGATCATGGATGGGTAGAATCAATATTGTGAAAATGACTACACTGCCTAAAGCTTTCTACACATTCAATGCAGTTCCCATCAAAATATCATCATCATTCTTCACAGAACTAGAAAAAACTCCTAAAATTTATATAAAACCCGAAATGAGCCTGCACAGCCAAAGCAATACTAAGCAAAAAGAACAAATCTGTAGGCATCACATTACCCAACTTCGACTGTACTCTGTACTGTAAGGCTAAAGCTACCAAAACAGCATGGAACCAGTATAAAAACAGGCACGTAGACCAATGCAACAGAATAGAGAGCACAGAAATAAAACCAAATACTTACACCTAACTGATCATTGATGAAGCACACAAAAACATAAATTGCGGAAGGGATACCCTATTCAATAACTGGTACAGGAAAAATTGGCAAGCCACATGTAGAAGAATGAAACTGGATCCTCATCTCTCACCTTACACAAAAATCAACTTAAGATGGATCAAAGACTTAAATCTAAAACCTGAAACCATAAAAATTGTAGAACATCAGAAAAACTGTTCTGGACATTAGCTTAGGCAAACACTCATGACTAAGGCCCCAAAAGCAAATGCAACAAAAATAAATATAAATAAATGGGACCTAATTAAACTAAAAAGCTTCTGCACAGCAAAAGAAATAGCAGAGATAACACACAGTAGGAGAAAATATTTGCAAACTCTGCATCTGAAAAAGGACTAATATCCAGAATCTACAATGAATTTGAACAAATCAGCAAGAAAAAAACAATCTCATCAAAAAGTGGGTAAAAGACACAAATAGACAATTTTCAAAAGAAGATATACAAACAGCCAACAAACATATGAAAAATGCTTAACATCCTTAAGTATCAGAGGAATGCAAATTAAAACCACAATGATACTAACTTACTCCTGCAAGAATGGTCATAATTAAAAAGTCAAAAAACAGTAGATATTGGTGTGGATTTGGTGAAAAGGGCATATTTTTACACTGCTGGTGGGAATGTAAACTAGTACAACCACTATGGAAAACAGTATGGAGATTCCTAAAAGTAGAATTACCATCTGATCCAGCAATCCCACTACTGGGTATCTACTCAAAGGAAAAGAAGTTATTATATGAAAAAGACACATGCACATGCATGTTTATAGTAGCACAGTTCACAATTGCAAACATAATGAACCCAACCTAAGTAACCCACCAACCAAGTGGATAAAGAAAATGTGGTATATATACCCCATGGAATACTACTCAGCCACAGAAAGGAATACAATAATGTCTTCTGCAGCAAGTTGAATGGAGCTGGAGGCCATTATTCTAAGTGAGGTAATCAGGAATGGAAAACCAAATATGGCATGTTCTCACTTATAAGTGGGAGCTAAGCTATCAAGATGCAAAGGTAGAAGAATGATATAATGGACTTTGGGGATTTGGAGGGGGCAGTGCGGGATAAAAGACTACATATTGGGATAAAAGCAGTGTACATTGCTTGAGTGATGGGTGTGCCAAAATCTCAGAAATCACCACTGAAGAACTTATCCAGGTAACCATGGATACTTTTGGTTACTTTTCCATGTAACCAAAAAACCACCTGTACCCCAGAAACTATTGAAATAAAGAAAAGTTGGCTTTTAAAAGAGGATAAACAAAATGGATACTGTTAGCTAGACTAACCAAGAAAAAAAGAGATTGTATACCTAGAAAACCCTAAAGAAATAGAATAAGATATGAAAAAGGAGACATTACAACTGATACCACAGAAACATAAAAGATTATCAGATATTATTAACAAGTAAACACTAATAAACTGAAAAACCTAGTGGAAATGAATAAATTCCTGAACATATACAACCTACCAAGATTGAATAAAAAAGACATAGAAAACCTGAACAGACCAATAACAAGTAATGAAGTTGAAATGGTAATTTAAAAAATCTCCCAACAAAGAAATGTGCAAGACTGGATGGCTTAATTGCCAAATTCTACCGAACTTTCTAAGAACTAACACCAATTCTCCTCAAACTATTCCAAAAAATTAAAGAGAGAATTCTCCATAACTCATTTTACAAAGCCAGCATAACCCTGATACTAAAACCAGACAGAGACTCAACAAAAAAAAGTACAGGCCAATATCTCTGAAGAACATGCACACAAAACTCCTCAACAAGGCTGGGCGGGTGGCTTACACCTGTAATCTTAGCACTTTGGGAGACCGAGGTGGGTGGATCACAAGGGCAGGAGATCGAGACCATCCTGGTCAACATGATGAAACCTCGTCTCTACTAAAAATACAAAAATTAGCACCTGTAGTCCCAGCTACTCAGGAGGCTGAGGCAGGAGAATCTCTTGAAGGTGGGAGGTGGAGGTTGCAGTGAGCCAAGATTGCACCACTGCACCACTCCATCCTGGGTGAAAGAGAGATTCCATCTCAAAAAAAAAAAAAAACCTCAACAAATACTAGCAAACTCAATCCAACAACATATCAAGAAGATAATACACCGTGATCAACTAAGATTTATCCCAGGGATTCAAGGATGATTCAACATACGCAAATCAATAAACGTGCTACATCACATCAACAGAATGAAGGACAAATACTGTATGATCATCTCAATAGATACAGAAAAAGGATTTAATAAAAATCAACATCCCTTCATGATAAACATTCTCAACAAACTAGACATAGAAGAAATGTACGTCAACATAATAAAGGTCATATATGACACACAGTTAACATCATACAGAATAAGGAACAGCTGAATGCTTTTCCGCTAAGAATTGGAACAAGACAGGGATGCCTACTTTCAGCACTCCTAGTCAACACAGTACTGGAAATCCCAGCCAGAGCAATCAGGCGAATGAAAGAAATAAAACGCATCCAGCCAGAACACAATTTATATGCCTTATTGGCTCCATTAAACTTTTTTAAAACTTTAAATAAATAAATAAAAGCAATCCACATTAACAAAGGGGAGGTCAAATTGTACCTCTTTGCAGTTGACATAATCTTGTATCTAGAAGAACAACCTAAAGACTCCACCAAAAAATGCTTAGATCTGATGAATAAATTTCGTAAAGTTGTAAGATACAAAATCAGCATACAAAAATCAGTAGTGTTTTTGTTTTTTTAAACTAGAGATGGGGTGTCGCTATGTTGCTTAGGCTGGTCTTGGACTCCTGGGCTCAAGTGATCTCCCCATCTTGGCCTCCCAAAGTGCTGGGATTACAGGCATGAGCCACAGTGCCCGGCCTCAGAAATCAGTAGTGTTTCTACACACCAATAATAAACTAGCTGAGAAAGAAATCAAGAAGGCAATCCCACTTAAAATAGTTAAAAAAAATTTTAAATACCTAGGAATAAATTTAACCAAGGAGGTGAAAGACCTCTACAAGGAAAACTCCCAAACATTGATAAAAGAAACTGAAAAGGACACAAACAAATGGAAAAACATCCGAAGCATGTGGATCATAATTAGTATTATTAAAATGACCATACTGCCCAAAGCATTCTACAGACTGAATACAATCTGTATCAAAATGCCAATGCAATTTTTCACATAAATAGGAAAAAAAAATCCTAAAATTCATATGGGACCAAAAAGAGCCCAAATAGCCAAAGGAATCCAGAGCAAAAAGAGCTTGAGGCATCATACTACTTGACTTCAAAATATATTACAAGCCTGTAGTAACCAAGACAGCATGGTATTAGTTTAAAAACAGAAACAGAGACCAGTGGAGCAAAACAAAGAACACAGAAAGAAATCCGTGTATTTATAGCTGACTGATTTTCAACAAAGGTGTGAAGAATATTGGGTAAAGAACACCCTCTTCAATAAATTGTGCTAGAAAAAGTGGATATACATATGCAGAAGAATGAAAGAGGACCCCCTACCTCTCACCACAACCAAAAACCAGTTCAAGATGGAGTAAATACTTAAACATAAGTCCTGAAAGCATAAGACTACTAGAAGAAAACATATGAGAAACACCAGGACATTGATCTAGGCAAAGATTTTATGGCCCTAGGACGTCAAAAGCACAGGCAACAAAAACAAAATTAGATGAGTGGGACCATACTAAACCAAAAAGCTTCTGCATAGCAAAGGAAACAATAAACAGACTGAAGAGACAGCCTGTTGAATGGGAGAAAATATCTGCAAACTATTTCTCTGACAAGGGACTAATATCCGGAATATATAGGAAGTCCAAGAAGAGTAAAACAACAACAAATAATCTCATTAAAAAGTGGGCAAAGAACATGAACAGACATTTCTTTTTTTTTTTTACATTTCCGATTTTATTTAAAATATGAACATAGTAGATAGGACACATACTACATAATAATTGTTTAATAATATAGAAGGTAAATTAATATAGCCAAGGTACTGAGTTTGGAAGAAAGTGCGTGCAGTTACTGGCCTCTTTTCTGTGCGACTCCCTTTCCTTTTTCTGTGTCTTCATATGTATGTAAATATTTCTTTTATTATTATTATTATACTTTAAGTTCTAGGGTACATGTGCACAACATTCAGGTTTGATACATAGGTATACATGTGCCATGTTGGTTTGCTGCACCCATTAACTCATCATTTACATTAGGTATTTCTCCTAATGCTGTCCCTCCCTGAGCCCCCTAACCCCCAACAGGCCCTGGTGTGTGATGTTCCCCACCCTGTGCCCAAGTGATCTCATTGTTCAGTTCCCACCTATGAGTGAGAACATGTGGTGTTTGGTTTTCTGTCCTTGTGATAGTTTGCTCAGAATGATGGTTTCCAGCTTCATCCATGTCCCTGCAAAGGACATGAACTCATCCTTTTTTATGGCTGCATAGTATTCCATGGTGTATATGTGCCACATTTTCTTAATCCAGTCTATCATTGATGGATATTTGGGTTGGTTTCAAATCTTTACTATTGTGAATAGTGCTACAATAGACATACATATGTATGTGTCTTTATAGTAGTATGATTTATAATCCTTTTGGTATATACCCAGTAATGGAATTGCTGAGTCAAATGGTAATTCTAGTTCTAGATCCTTGAGGAATTGCTACACTGTCTTCCACAATGGTGGAACTAATTTACACTCCCATCGACAGTGTAAAAGCTTTCCTGTTTCTCCACATCCTCTCCAGCATCTGTTGTTTCTTGACTTTTTAATGATTGCCATTTTAACTGGCACGAGATGGTATCTCATTTGGTTTTGATTTGCATTTCTCTGATAGCCAGTGATGATGAGCATTTTTTCATGTGTCTGTTGGCTACATAAATGTCTGCTTTTGAGAAGTGTCTGTTCATATCCTTTGCCCACTTTTTGATGGGGTTGTTTTTTTCTTGTACATTTCTTTGAGTTCTTTGTAGATTCTGGATATTAGCCCTTTGTCAGATGGGTAGATTGCAAAAATTTTCTCCCGTTCTGTAGGTTGCCTGTTCCCTCTGATGGTAGTTTCTTTTGCCATGCAGAAGCTCTTTAGTTTAATTAGATCCCATTTACCTATTTTGGCTTTTGTTGCCATTGCTTTTGGTGTTTTAGCCATGAAGTCCTTGCCTATGCCTATGTCCTGAATGGTATTGCCTAGGTTTTCTTCTAGGGATTTTATGGTTTTAGGTCTAACATTTAAGTCTTTAATCCCTCTTTAATTAATTTTTGTGTAAGGCGTAAGGAAGAGATCCAGTTTCAGCTTTCTACACATGGCTAGCCAGTTTTCCCAGCATCATTTATTAAATAGGGAATCCTTCCCCCATTTCTTGTACAGGTCTGTCAAAGATCAGGTGGTTGTAGATGTGTAGCATTACTTCTGAGGCCTCTGTTCTTTTCCATTGTCTATATCTTTGTTTTAGTACTAGTACCATGCTGTTTTGGTTACTGTAGCCTTGTAGTATAGTTTGAAGTCAGGTAGTGTGATGCCTCTAGCTTTGTTCTTTTTGCTTAGGTTTGTCTTGGCAATGCAGGCTCTTTTTTGGTTCCATATGAACTTTAAAGTAGTTTTTTCCAATTCTGTGAAGACAGTCATTGGTAGCTTGATGGGGATGCTTGATGGAGATGGAATTGAATCTATAAATTACTTTGAACAGTATGGCCATTTTCACGATATTGATTCTTCCTATCCATGAGCATAGAATATTCTTCCATTTGTTTGTGTCCTCTTTTATCTCATTGAGCAGTGGTTTGTAGTTCTTGAAGAGGTCCTTCACATCCCTTGTAAGTTGGATTCCTAGGTATTTTATTGTTTGTAGCCATTGTGAATAGGAGTTCACTCATGATTTGGCTCTCTGTTTGTTAATGGTGTATAGGAATGCTTGTGATTTTTGCACATTGATTTTGTATCCTGAGACATTGCTGAAGTTGCTTATCAGCTTAAGGAGATTTTGGGCTGAGACAATGGGGTTTTCTAAATATAGAACCATGTCATCTGCAAACAGGGACAATTTGACTTCCTCATTTCCTAATTGAACACCCTTTATGTCTTTCTCTTGCCTGATTGCCCTGGCCAGAACTTCCAACATTATGTTTAATAGGAGTGGTGAGAGAGGGCATCCTTGTCTTGTGCAGGTTCTCAAAGGGAATGCTTCCGATTTTGGCCCATTCAGTATGATACTGGCTGTGGGTTTGTCATAAATAGCCCTTACTATGTTAAGATACGTTCCATGAATACCTAGTTTATTGAGAGTTTTTAGCATGAAGGGCTGTTGAATTTTGTTGAAGGCCTTTTCCGCATCCATTGAGATAATCATGTGGTTTTTGTCATTGGTTCTGTTTTGTGATGGATTACGTTTATTGATTTGCGTATGTTGAACCAGCCTTTGCATCCCAGGGATGAAGCCGACTTGATGGTGGCGTATAAGCTTTTTGATGTGCTGCTGGATTCGGTTTGCCAGTATATTATTGAGGATTTTCACGTCGATGTTCATCAGGGATATTTGTCTAAAACTCTGTTTTTTTGTTGTGTCTCTGCCAGGGCTTGGTATCAAGATGAAGTTGGCCTCATAAAATGAGTTAGGGAGAATTCCCTCTTTTTCTATTGATTGGAATAGTTTCAGAAAGGATAGTACTAGCTCCTCTTTGTACCACTGGTAGAATTCGGCTGTGAATCCGTCTGGTCCTGGACTTTTTTTGGTTAGTAGGCTATTAATTATTGCCTCAATTTCAGAGGCTGTTATTGGTTTATTCAGAGATTCAACTTCTTCCTGGTTTAGTCTTGGGAGGGTGTATGTGTCCAGGAATTTATCCATTTCTTCTAGATTTTCTAGTTTATTTGCGTAGAGGTGTTTATAGTATTCTGATGGTAGTTTGTATTTCTGTGGGATCGGTGGTGATATCCTGTTTATCATTTTTTTATTGCATCTATCTGATTCTTCTCTCTTTTCTTCTTTATTAGTCTTGTTAGCGGTCTGTCATTTTTGTTGATCTTTTCAAAAAACCAGCCCCTAGATTCATTATTTTTTTTTGAAAGATTTTTTGTGTCTCTATCTCTTTCAATTCTGCTCTTAGTTTCTTGCCTTCTGCTAGCTTTTGGATTTGTTTGCTCTTGCTTCTCTAGTTCTTTTAATTGTGATGTTAGGGTGTCGATTTTAGATCTTTCCAGCTTTCTCTTGTGGGCATTTAGTGCTATAAATTTCCCTCTACACACTGCTTTAAATGTGTCCCAGAGATTCTGGTACATTGTGTCTTTGTTCTCATTGGTTTCAAAGAACATCTTTATTTCTGCTTCATTTTGTTATTTACCCAGTAGTCATTCAGGAGTAAGTTGTTCAGTTTCCATGTAGTTGTGTGGTTTTGAATGAGTTTCTTAATCCTGATCTACTTTGATTGCACTGTGGTCTGAGAGACAGTTTGTTGTGATTTCTGTTCTTTTACATTTGCTGAGGAGTGCTTTACTTCCAATTATATGGTCAATTTTAGAATAAGTGCAATGTGCTAAGAAGAATGTATATTCTGTTTATTTGGGGTGGAGAGTTCTGTAAATGTCTATGAATACACATTTCTTAAAAGAAGACATACAAATGGTCAACAGGAAATGTTCAACATCACTCTTCATCAGAGAAAAATCATAATCATAATGAGGCGCTGGGCGCGGTGGCTCACGCCTGTAATCCAAGAACTTTGGGAGGCTGAGGTGGGTGGATCACCTGAGGCCAGGAGTTCAAGACCAGCCTGGCCAACATGACGAAACCCTGTCTCTATTAAAAATACAAGGCGGGGCGCAGTGGCTCACGCCTGTAATCCCAGCACTTTGGGAGGCTGAGGCGGGCAGGTCACGAGGTCAGGAGTTTGAGACCAGCCTGACCAACATGGTGAAACCCTGTCTCTACTAAAACTACACAAATAATTAGCTGGGCGTGGTGGCGCGGTGCCTGTAATCCCAGCTACTTAGTAGGCTGAGGCAGGCAGGAGAATCGCTTGAACCCGGGACGCGGAGGCTGCAGTGGGCTGAGGTCGCACCACTGCACTCCAGCCTGGGTGACCGAGTGAGACTCTTGTCTCAAAAAAATATATACATATATATATAAACTATATATTTTATATAATATGTAATATATTTATATAAGCTATATTATATAAGGTATATAATATAATCTATATTATATAGAATTATATATAATATAGTTATCTATATTATATATAAGCCATATTATAATATAATCTATATCACATATAGTTATAATTATAAAATAATATAATCTATATATAACTATATTACATTTATATATAATTATAGTTATATAGAGATATTATAATATATATTATATAATATAATCTAGATTATATGTAATACAGATTATATACCATATATCATATAGCATTATATATTAATATATATAAACATATGCTTATATATCATATAAACATATACTATATATCATATATAAGTCAGGCGTGGTGGCGTGCACCGGTAGTCCCAGTTACTTGGAAGGCTGAGGCAGGAGAATCGCTTGAACCCGGGAGGCGGAAGTTGCAGTGAGCTGAGATCGCGCCACTGCACTCCGGCCTGTGTGACAGAGCCAGACTCCATCTAAAAACAAAATAAAAAGAGAGCGGCAGAGCAGAGCGGAACTGTGCGTCGCCAGCGCGGACCGGGCAGGCTGGCAGGCCGCGCGGGCAACTCCAAGGGCGGACCGTGGCGGGTAGCGACTGGCCTGGGGCTGCGGGAGCGGGAGACCTTAGTGGCAGTGGCTGCAGGAGGAGCCCAGGAGTCACCGCCGCTGCCTGCGCTCTGCCTTGGGCCATCGCTGCTCCCCACGGGCCCCTGCGGACTCGCCTCCGTGAAGTGTCACGATGTCTGACTGGAAGGCAGTGATCAAGACCGCAGACACGTCTGAGGATATGCAACAGGATGTCATTGACTGCGCCACGCAGGCCATGGAGAAGTACAACATAGAGAAGGACATTGCAGCCTATATCAAGAAGGAATTTGACAAGAAATACAGCCCTACCTGGCATTGTATCGTGGGCCGAAATTTGGCAGCTACGTCACACACAAGACAAAGCACCTCATCTATTTTTACTTAAGTCAAGTTGCAATCCTCCTCTTCAAGTCAGGCTAGGTGGCCACAGTGAAGATGTCAGTGGCGGTGGCAGCGATGGCAAGCAGGGGGCGTTGCTAGGACTGTTTTGCACTGGGGCAAATCAGGACATCAGGATGTCTTCTCCAATGGCTGTGCTACTGCATGGACTGTATATTCGTTTTCATGTGTATGTGGCAGTCAACACAACCAAACCTTTCTGTTCAGTTGCCTGGGGAAGAAGGCTGCTTTATATTTGTTTTTCAAGACTTTAAAAATATTTTTTGGTTGTATTGCACTAGGAAAATCTCTCCCACCTCTCCCTTTTCTCTTTTTTTCCCTATACAAAAGAAAAAGCCCTCAACAGACTACCAGGCCAAAAGACTAGGAGGGCTGAGGAAAAGAAATAGGTCTCTGGAGGTGGAACTAAAACTGTGCAGCTGCCTCTTCCTGGCCCAGGGGGATGCTGGGAGGGCCAGGAGGCTGCAGGGGGACTGTGCTGGGACTGTCAAGGAGAAAAGGATAGGAAGGAAGGTGGAGGGATGGATCTACCACCAGCAGAATATTCCACTGAACTGTGATTCTATGGCTTGGGGCAGAGGGTGGGGTGGGGATGCATTCTTTAGGGCGCCCTGAAATGTGTCTGTGTGTGGTGTGTGGGAGTGGGGAGCAGACTTGTCTTGCTGTCAGAAATTCTAAGTAAGGGCTGTGTCTTTGTGGATTACCTTTTGTTCTTCCTGCCTGAGATCATGATAGGAGGATGTTGGGGGTAGGATTAGCTTGAATTTTTTTTTTTTCCATTACATTTTTCTCCTGTCTGCTCCCTGCTTAGTCCTCCATTTTCTCATTCCTCTGGTGTTCTCTTAGAGCAGCCCCTGTCATTAGTTGGCTGGCCTTCAAAACTCTCATGTGTAGGGTTGACAATGTAGGGGTAGGGGATCCAGCTTATTCTTTTATTTTCAAGTCCCTTCTTGGGGCTGGTGGGGAGGCAGAATGCCCCTCCCTAAGCCCTTTGTGTGTGCCAAGCTTGCTTTTTGATGTTGGCAGGGGAGGGGGGGATCTCCCCTCCAGTCTCCAGGGTGGTGACTGAGTTTCCTATATCAAACTCTTCAATGGGTACAAAATGGAGTGCTTGATTTTACGTTTTTTTTTTTTTTTTTTTATGAATGTCCAAATCTGTGTTTCTCCCTGCCCTCCCAGACTGTGTGGCCAGTTGAAAGTGTCTGCTTTGTGTTCATCTCTCCCTCATTTCTGGACCAAGGCCTGAGACCCTGCCACATCTCCTATGCTCTGCATCCATGCCTTTTTTGAACATTAAAGGTTGGCTGATGCAATAATAATAATAAATCATAATGCAGTCTCACTTTACATTAGCATAAGTATTGTTAAAAAGCAAAAAATTACAGATGCTGGTGAGGATATACAGAAAAGGGAACTCAAACTGTTGGTGAAAATGTAAATTAGTTTAGCCACTATGGAAAACAATAGAGAAAAAAACTAAAAATAGAACTACCATACCACCCAGCAATTCTTCTACTGGGCATTTATCCAAAGGAAATCAGTATACCAGAAGGATACATGCACTCCCATGTTTCTGACAGCTCTACTGACAGCAAAGATAAGGAATCAACCTAAGTGACCATCAACAGATGAACAAAGGAAATGTGGTCTACGTACACAATGGAATACTATTCAGTCATAAAAAAGAATGAAATCATGTCATTTACGGCAACATGGATGGATCTGGAGGACATTAAATAAGCCAGGCAGACAGAGACAAATACTGCATGTTCTCACTCATATGTGGGAGCTAAGAAAGTTGACCTCATGGAGGTAGTGAGTAGAATGATAGCTATCAGAGGATGGGAAGGGCATATGGGTGGGAGTGGCTATGAAGAGAGGTTGGTTAATGGGTACAAACATACAGTTAAAGTTCTAATGTTTGATACAAAGTTGGGTGACTATAGTTAACAACAATGTATTATATATTTCAAAATAACTAGAAGAGAGGACTTGGAATGTTCCTAATATATAGGAATTAATATTCAAGGTGATGGATACCCCAAATACCCTAAATTGATCATCACATTCTATGCATGTAACAATATCACATGTGCCCTATATAAATATGTACAAATACTATGCATTAATTAAAATTTAAAAAGCAAGACCAAGGTATGTGCTATTAATGAGAAACCCATTTTAAATATTAAGGTAGGTTAAAAGTGAAAAAATAAGGGAAAAAAAAACAGTGCATGCAAGTACTGGTAAACTCTAAACAAGGTCTATCAACAGTTTAGTAATAGTATTGTACCAATGTCAACTTCAAGGTTTTAATAATATGGTTACTTAAAATGCTATCTTTGGGGGAAGCTGGATGAGAACAGAACTCTCTGTATTATTTGTGTAATTTTTCATGTCTTTACCAGCATCTAGGAAACTGTAACAGACTAACACATTAGATTGTAAATAGGGTAAACTCAAATAGCAGACTTAGCAATTTTGTTGAGAAAGAAAGGATGCTGACAGACATGGATTTCTGGATTAGGAAGAACAAGGATCTGCAGGCCAGTTCAAGAAAATAAGACTCCGAAGATCCAGTAATGAATACTATTGCCCAGTTGGCAGGAGACCCTACTTCTTCCTGTTTATATGTTGAGCTGCTAGAAGCAGGACTGAAATAAGTTACCCAAATAATAACTTCATTGTTGCTCACTCTCTTCGAGGCAGAAAGAAGAAATGTTATGACAACAGAGCAGCAAGTCCCATGGTACCAGCTAAAAGGCGGTATGGCTGTGACTGCTGAGGTGGAGAGTCCTCAAAGGTAAATTAACGTTGTCAGGAATGAAGGCTTCGCTATTTAATATAGAGCTTTGAGTGACCTGAAAACAGAAGTTAATTTGTTTGAATTGAGCATGGGTGGCCACTTAAAAGTGAGTGAAGGAAATGCCTTGCCTAATAGTATAAAGCCAAACACCTGGTTCCTGTCAACAGTCCAACCTGGCTTATAATGAGGACAGGGCTCTGGGTGCTGGAGCGGTCAAAGCTGGAAGACTGCAGGGCAGAACACAGTGGCGTGAGCATGGACAGAAAAGAAGTTTGGACCATAATCCTGAAAAACAATTCTGAATGCCATAATCTCAAATATTGAAATACTGAAAGATCAAAATCCCTGAAGTCTAAAAATCCAGAATATTGCAATCCCAAAATCTCAAAATCTTGAAAATATAACATAGGGAAAAAAATCTTAAAAATTATCTCAAAAACATTTATTTACATTTTTAAAAGGGGATTTATTTGAGAAACATAACACAAGAGAACACTTTGTAGGCCACTTCACACAATGAAATAGGAAATAACATTTTTTGCAAGCATAAACACTCAGGCATACTAATGACAACTGCGTGGATATAACAATTATGAGCAGATGAACTGTATTCACAAAGAAATGGGTGAAAAAGCTAAATATATAAAAGCATACACCCAGCTTTATAACTGCAGTCATCTGAAATACTGTGATAGACAACATAAGTCTTCTGATGAGATCAATCAAAAACTTCAATGGGGGGCCGGGCACAGTGGCTTACCCTATAATCCCAGCACTTTGGGAGGCCGAGGCGGGCAGATCACTTCAGGTCAGGAGTTTGAGACCAGCCTGACCAACATGGTGAAACCCCATCTCTACCAAAAATACAAAAATTAGCCGGGCATGGTGGTAGGCACCTATGATCCCAGCTACTCAGGAGGCTGAGGCAGGAGAATTGCTTGAATCCAGTAGGTGGAGATTACAGTGAGCCGAGATCATGAAAACCGCACTCCAGCTGGGGCAACAGAGCAAGACTCCATCTCAAAAGAAAACAACAACAAAAAAACAAAAAACAAAACTTGGCTGGGCATGGTGGCTCACGTCTGCAATACCAGCACTTTGGGAGGCCAACATGGGCGGATCACCTGAAGTCAGGAGTTCAAGACCAGCCTGGCCAACATGGTGAAACCCTGTCTCTACAAAAATACAAAATTAGCCAGGTGTGGTGGTGGATGCCTGTAGTCCCAGCTACTTGAGAGGCTGAGGCAAGAGAATCGCTTGAACCCAGGAGGCAGAAGTTGCAGTGAGCTGAGATGGTGCCACTGCACTCCAGCCTGAGCGACAGAGCAAGACTCTGTCTTAAAAACAAAACACACACACACACACACCCCAAAAAAACCCTTCAATGGGTCACCACCACATACACAGTAGCCCAAAGAGCCAAGATTCTCAGAAATTTTATCTTTGACAAATGCAGACATACAAAGAGTACATCGCTTCCTTTATTGAGGAAGTTTCTACATTTTTACATACATGCACAATGCTTACACACAGTTAATGCTGTGATAATGTACTTTGTGGTGTCAAATTTCTGATGTCCGAGGCAGCAGCAGAAAATTTGTCCCAGCTCTGAGAGGGACTAATTTGCCCTCTCGGTTCTCTATAGGCCCCTGGCTGAGTGGATGGCCCCTGCCAACATGAGGACAGATCTTTCCCACTTAGTCCACTGAGACTCACACACACGTCTCCCCTAGAAAGACTCTCACAGATACACTGAAAATAATGTCTTACTAGGTTTCTAGTATGCCTTAATCCAGGCAAGTTGCCACCTAAAATTATGTCCCCAAGTCTACTTCTTGTCAACTTGGCACCCATACGAATCTCCTTAAACCGTAATTTCCTAGTAAAGACAGTAACAAGGTAATAGTTCTGCCTGTCATGATGCAAGTACACTGCATACAACTGAAAACACATTAATCCCTTCCCCAGAATTTGTCTCACAGAATTTCAAAGATTTTAATCTATTGAAATTTTAGATGTTAGGGACTTTAGACCTTAAAGATTTTGTTATTTCAGGATTTTGACATTCAGGATTATGTATTTTGAGATTATGATCAGCACCAAAGTAAGGGGTCTTAGAAGCTGGACACTCATTGGATGCTGGAGATAGATGGGGGAAGAAGTAGCAGCAGTGCTCAGGCACTGAACCTGGAGACAGTGGTCAATGGAAAAAAACGCTGACAATCAAATTTCTTCCCCACCACCACTGGGAAACATAAAAACACAAGAGAACACTTTGTAGGCCACTTCACACAATAAAATAGGCAACACTATTTTTTTGTAAGCATAAACACTCAGGTATACTAACGACAATTGCGTGGATATAACAATTATGAGCAGATGAACTCTATTCCCCACCACCATTGCTCCTTCTGTCATTGTAGACTAGCTTCCTCTGCCACCTGGAACTCCCAGCTGGGGGATAACCTGATCTTTTGGCATCTGTGCTGTAGCACTTGTTGCATGTTAAACTTCTTGGTCTGTGTTCCTACAGGAAAAAAGTCACCTTAATTCAACTGATAGGGTTTGGACAAGGCTTGGAGTGGGGAAGGAAACCTGAAATTGTTAGGGGCCAGGGAGAGTTGAGCTGGCAGTTTGAACAGTCAAAGCTTTAATCACTTACTGAAATAGCAAGAGGTTAAACTAGAGGAAGCGCCAACTCCCTTCTGTCCTATCCCAGCCCCCAAGTTTTTGACGAGGAGCTGGACCCCTCAAAAATAATGTCACCAGGGCTCTTTGGACAGATTCAATATATGTATAATAGAATTCATGGATTTTATGCCTGCACTTCTTGGTCTATATCTTATTCCATCTCACTCTCAAGGAATACTACACAGACTGACCCCGCTCCCCGGATGGTCCAGTATAAGTAATATAGGCCTCCAGGAGAAGTTTCAAAGACTTAATGGCTGCCTGAGTACTCAGAGAGGCAACAGCTCAATACCAACAATCGCAACAGCTGCCTGACCCAGCCACCACATACATCTTTATATGTTAACAATAGAAGGCAGCTATTAACCTGCTAAGCTTTTGTTGAAACTTAATGTGATTTAACGTAGCTCTTGTGACTCTTTGGCTTGACATCCCCATTTCGTGGTGGTTGGACTTAATGACTAACAAGGTGAAAAGAATCTAACAAGCCTCGCTAGTCAAAGAGAAATAGCATAGCTGGCCTGACTGTGGCAGCTTTTTGTTCCTACATGAAAAAACGGCAGCTATCCTTTTGGAGGTAAACTGTACGGCCAACTCCACTGCACAAAGCAATCCCATTGGTTCAGTGGGGCCCTTGACTTAGTTTCCCCTAAATTTCTGGGCCTACTTCCCGAATTGTTTGGCTACAATGAAACATAATGGAGTCCAATGAGCTGCTCCTGCTGTTCAGCTTCAGTGCCAGCTATGTAAAACCAAAAGCAGATGTGGCTGCTCCTCTCAATTACTAGAACTCAAGACAGTCCTGATGGCTCTGGCCAGTACTCTCCCTGATGAACCTCACTATGTTTTAATTAGGTTTGGAGCTGTTGCCAATGACCTGTCAGGTCTGCCACATTAAATCATATAGACTGGCAGATTAAAAACACTTTTCTTTGGCCATCAAACTCAGAGAAATTGCTTAACTTTCCCAACAATTAAGTAAATGAATATTCAAATTAGATAACACTTCTTATACAGACATACCTTGGAGATACTACAGACTCAGTTCCAGACCATCATGATAAAGACAGTCACACAAATTTTGGGGTTTCCCAGTGCATATAAAAGTATGTTTACAATATACTGTAGCATATTAAATGTGCAATAGCATTTTGTCTAAAAGAACAATGTACATACTTAATTTTAAAATACTTGATTGCTAAAAAATGCTGACACAGAGACATGACATGAACACATGCTGTTGGAAAATGACACCAATATAGACTTGTTTGATGCAGGGTTGCCACCAACTTTCAATTTGTAAAAAAAAAAAAAAAAAAAAAAAAAAAGTATCTGCAAGGTGCAATAAAGCAAAGTAGAATAAAATGAGGTATGTCTGTACTGACAAAAATGAAAAGCTCAGCAATACCCAGTACTGGCCAGGGAATGGATGTAAGTTACTTTTAAACACTGTTCCTGGCATGTAAATTGGTGCAGTCCCTTCTGAAAGGCAACTTTTAACTGAAAATGCACATATACACTGACTGAAAGATCCCACATCTAAATAGGTATCACAGAGAAAGAATCAAACATATATAAGAGGGATGTGCTAGCAGGTTAATAAAAGTGGGAGTAACATGCCATTAAATTTTAATTATACCCTCTCCCATTACCTACTATATATTTCATTGTAATTCCCAACAAACTTTTGGAATCTGTATCTGTACCTACCATTTTTTACTGTTTTCCCCAGGATTCCACGGAAACCTTTTTCAAAGGGTCACCATAAGATAATTAAAATGTCCTGTTAACAATCCTCATTTTTTCCATCACTAGATAGCAGTCAACACAGACTGAAATTACATTTATGGTAACTGTCTATCATGTGCTTTCATACACACAAAAATATATATAAAAGCTCATATGACCTAATAAACTATCTGAAATAGATGGTATCAATCCTTTCTTACAGATGAGGAAACAAGCCAAGAGTGGCTTGCCTGAGATCACAATCATTCAGGAAAATGAACCCAGAAGATCTAAGTGCTCATCCCACTAATGGCTGGTCCTGTAACTTTCTTCTACTAGTTCCTTTTATAGAATTCTTTTTCTATTATTTAACAAAACTGAAAATCAAGATTATTCCTTTTCCTCAGTGGATTCTAACTTTACTACGGTGAACCTGAATGAAACAAAGTGAAAATAATTAGTATAAGGCCTGGTACATTATAAGACCAAGTATTCATATGACTGACTTCCTAGAAGCATATAAAAACAGGCTAATCCAAGAGTTCAAAAGTATACATGCTCAACTCATTAAAATCCCCACATCTATGGTTACACTAACTTAGATGAAAACAACCAAGCAACTATCGTTTCGTAGCAATTGGCAGACTTTAATATTCAAGAAAAATTAATTTCATCATACACATTAAAAATATAGGAAATTTCATGCAGACATGAAGCTTCCAATTCAGCTTTTGTGGCAACTTTTAGAATGAGAGTTACATATAAATACAGTACATTTTACAGTTACCAAACTTCATAATTTTATACTGTGATTTATACAGCTTCTCCTTATATTGTACATATTCCACCTTGCTCACTTGATTAGCATACCCTATATCTGCACTGCTTCAGAATATGGAAATTAAAGAAAAAAAACACAAGCACAATGGACTATCTCCTCGCATTTCACAAAGTAAATGAAAATGTATGTGTATACAGCTAATTTAAGAAAAACATTTTAAACTTTAAGGCTTACATACTTTAGTAGCTAGGACTAAAATTAAGAAATACAAAGTTAAATAAAACCTCCAGTGATACTTCTATTACTGATTGATACCACATTTTCAAGTTTAGAATATATTAACTGCAAAAGCTGTAAGAAAAAAAGTGATGCAAATTTGTATAGAACATTTAAAAAACAATATTCATGATACAAGGGATAAATTAACAAATGAAGTAACTGATTTCAGAATTAACTAAAACATATGCTATAATTTAGAAATGTAACATTATTAAAGAAAACCTAATAGTAAAAAAATTAATAAAGCCAACCCACCAGTGTCAACCTGTTTTTGCCTGTGACAAAAACAAAGATCATTTGTTTTGATACAAGTTGTAAAAAAGTGTACACTAGTCAGTGAATAAAAAGCATGTCTAAGTCATTCAAAAACAGCATGCATTCCTTTCTGTTCAATTGATTTCTTAAAAATACTTATGTACTTTGCAAGTTTTCTTCTTTAAAAACAATAGTTTGAGTTTTTTTCTTCCTTGCCACTAAATTCAAACTCATTCATGTAAGTAATAAGAATTTCCACCAAATGAACATCTGCTAAGTACTGAGGGACACAAAAAAGAGATATCTTTAAAAAAAAAAAAAGTAACAGTTTTCCCAATTTTGACATGTCAAATCAACTGCATGAAACCCTCTATTGCATAGTGAGAGTAAAGGTCATGAAAGTCCCATCACTGTACACGGAAAAGGTCCCCCCAACTAGTAAGATGCCAAATAGGGTAGTGACTCCCTAGCCTAAGTGACAACAAAGGTCTAAACATTTACAAGTAAGTTTTCCTATTAAAACATGACTTTTATGCGACCAGCACATTACTGAGATTAAATCCATCTAATTTAAATTGCCACAGAGGTCATTTAAAGCAATCACAATCATCTGTGAAAATATTCAAGAAGAGTTCTTCCTTTTCTCCAAGAAAAGGCTAAAACATTAGTCATCTCTACTTTCCAAGCTACTGGAAACAGAATAACATACATTAAAAAATACAAAGGAAAACTCCCTCCAATAAAGATCTGCTAGAGGTAGAAATTTAAAGCAGCATATACTGTTTAAGCTCCATCTATCAGGGAACAAAATTGGCATTAATCTGAAATTACATGATGGCTGCTGCTTACAATATTGAAGACACAGACAATGGGCAGTAATTTATCCCTGAATTTCATAATCAAAATTCCCCACATTAATACTATTATGACAGTTTTTCCTAGTATATAATTGTTTTAATGAAAAAAGTGCTTGCTTTCATAATCCAGATAATCTAAAGAAAAGACATTATTGTAAACATCACACTGTCAAACTCTGTATTCATTTAGAGTCTGAAAATCATATATTTCAAATGGGTAAATTTTATTCTTATTTTCTCTGTTTCCTAGCACTACTTTTAATAAAGGCTTTTTATTTCTCACTTTGAATGTTGAGATCCATGATGAGTATGCTTTCATAAAGTGTTCAGTTTATTGTGGCCAAAAGACTTTGATAATTTCTCAGTTACTTGAATATATTTTACCGGCCTGTGATGCTATTAAATTTAACATTTCATAAAAAAGAAATGTTTGACGCTTCTTTAAGTTCATCTGAGCTAGAAAATACAAAATTAAATTAATCTGAATGATAGAAGAATTGACACAGGCCAGGCGCGGTGGTACATGCCTATAGTCCTAGCTACTCGGGAGGCTAAGGCAGGAAGATCGCTTGAGTCCAGGAGTTTGAGGTTACAGTGAGCTATGATCGTGCCACTGCACTCCAGCCTGGGAGACAGAGCAGGATCCTGTCTCTGAAGAAAAAAAAAAAAGACACATTTTACGCGTAGTTTTCTTAGATTGAAAGTGAACAAAGTCCCAACTCCAGATGTTGAATATGACTGAGGATCCTTAGACTTCTAAAAGTTACATGTGCAATGCATACAAAACAACAAAAAAAGGAAGATTATTATGGACTTCAATACTATTAGTCATTAATACGGCAGACTTGCAATGGATAGCATCATGAAGACACTGGAGATTAGGTTTTTTCCTACTGAAACACAATCTGGGCTTCAAGGAAAAAGTATACTTCAAGACATTTCCTCCATTTTTACTTGTGTAGTACAAATCTGCATGGCATAGTATATTTCTGAAAAAGCAATAGACATATTAAGAAAATAGACACTATTTCTAAATTTTGTTAGGAATAAGAAGGCACCACTGATTTGAGGTTGTGTCCTGTCATCACTGATAGTTGATTTTGAGTCGTTTATTTCAGCATTTGTTCTTACTAAACTTTTTTCCAGGTGGTATCACTTGAGACCATTATTGTGGCTTACGGACCACAAACAAGACACATTCATAGTAGTATTTCATCATAGAGAGATCATTCACAGTATATGTTGACAATACAGATTCTTTTTCCACCTGCAATGCAAACAATAATCATAATACTGACTATGACAGTCATGATGACCACACCACTAACAAATTCTGAGCACATATGTATCAGTGGCAGGCACTATTTTAAACATATTCATTTATTACATACAACTACCCCCATAAGAGAGGTACTATTAATATTAGTAGTCTCACTTTACAAAGAACAGTCACACTAATAAGTGACGGAACTAAGATTCAAACTCTGGCAGTCTTGAACTTTGAACTACTATAACATATTGCTTCTCGTCATTCTTAAAAACAAATCTATTGTTGCTAAAATGGAAGGCTTCTAAATAAATGAACTGAAACACAATAGCCAAAATATCACAAAACTTTATAGTAATGCACATAATTAAAAAAAGATGAAGCAGTACACAAGGACAAGGACATATTGTGAATATCCCTCTTATACTTGCCCTCCCGCCCCTTTTTGTTTTCCCCAGAGCCTACTCTACTTTCTATCTATAAGTGAGAGTCTGTAAGAACAGTATTATAATGATCAGCTACCATTTACTGAAAGGCTATTTCACCAGAAAGTATAGTTTTCCCTTTATGTACACGTTATCCCAAATCCTTATAATTCTGGAAGCTAAGTAACACAGGTCAAGCATCCCTAATCTGAAAATCTGAAACGCTCCAAAATCCAAAATGTTTTGAGCACCTACATAATGCCACAAGTGACAAATTCCACATCTGACTTCATGTGCAGGTGGTCAAAATTTTAAAATATTGTATAAAATTACCTTTGGGCTATGCTTATAAGGCATATATAAAACATAAATGAATTTCATATTTAGACTTCAGTCCCCTCCCAAGATGTGTCATTATGTATATGCATATATTGCAAAATTGGAAAAAAATCCAAAATCCAACACATTTCTGGTCCCAAGCATTTTGAGTAAGGGGTACTCAACCTGTGTTATCTTCCCTTTATAGATAAGAAAACAGAATTCAAATAGTCACTAACAGCCATGATATCAACACTTCTGTCAAGGTGCTTTGGGAGTTAAACTTCGGCAATATTTTATTCCATTCTTACCTCTACCTTGAATCCATACTGCAGAACAACGTTTTTTATATCCTCATAGCTCAATTCTATGGAAAGTTCATTTGCCAGATTTTCAAAGTGGTATAGCAGAGGACCTATGGTTTAAAGATACTATGAATTACTTGAATATAAACACACACTCATAGCTGTGTTACACTGAATTCCAAGTTGAATAAGTTAGGTACTGGATAAGATAAACATAAAAAGTCTGGGCATTTGAAAATTTGGCCTAGTATCTGACACCCTCAAGAGATGGGCTTACACTCATGAGGAGTGAGTCCCTCTGGTCTACCTGCCTTGCACTGTGATTCACACCACAGGCCTTCACCTTTTAACTTTCAAGTTATTGAAGGAGTAGATGAATCAGATAATGCTAAGTCCTCAAATTCCAAATGTATTCTGCAATTATAATTCCATAAGTAAATGCCAAACTGCAGTTACCAACTGTGTATCATATGAAAACAAAGAAGGAGCCTCAAGTTAACCCAGGTAGTAAAAGGTGGACAGAAGTTATAGAGAAAGTTTCTTCAAAGAAGGAAGTAACACTAGAGCTGGCTTTTTTTTTTAAAGTGCACTGTTCATATCACACCTCTAACATCTAGTAATTGTGTGCCTGTGGGCAATTCACTAACTCTGCTTCATCTATAATATACTTTTTATTTTTATTTTATTTATTTATTTATTTTTAGATAGAATCTCACTCTGTTGCCCAGGCTGGGTGGGGTACAGTGGCACGATCTGGGCTTACTGCAACCTCCACCTCCCAGGTTCAAGCGATTTTCCTGCCTCCGCCTCCTGAATAGCTGGAATTACAGGGACCTGTCATCACGCCAGGCTGATTTTTATATTTTTAGTAGAGACAGGGTTTCACCATGCTGGCCGGGCTGCTTGAACTCCTGACTTCAAGTGATCCACCAGCCTTGGCCTCCCAAAGTGTTGCAATTACAGGCGTGAGCCACCGTGTGTGCCCTGTAATATGACTTTAAGGTGAGATAATATGTATTACACCTGTCATAAACAAGGCACTAAGTAAATGACAAGTATTATACTATTTCTATGACATCCTCCCTTTACTCTTTGCTCATTCCTTTCCATACATTCAAGAAACGAACATATGATTTAAAGCATGATTTTCAAATCTTTCAATCTATCATTTTGCCCAATATATCAGCCTCATCCAGGAACCGTAACACACAGTTATATATACCTCAGGCTAATCTAGACAATCTTCTCTTTACTTTTCATTGGGTTAATTAAAAATCC
The DNA here is from genome assembly GCF_003255815.1 of Theropithecus gelada. Classification (NCBI taxonomy): domain Eukaryota; kingdom Metazoa; phylum Chordata; class Mammalia; order Primates; family Cercopithecidae; genus Theropithecus; species Theropithecus gelada. The sequence goes on from NC_037683.1 coordinate 88,459,908, forward strand.
TGCAACCAGCTCTCTACTCCTACTCCTCATACAATGTGCTAATCATGGAAGATAAAAGTATTTAATAACAAGACAAAGTTTCTGCTACCAAGAGGCTTACCATTCTGTAGATCACAGTTAGGATAAAAAAGTTTTTCTTTCTCTCTCCTTTCTCTATCCTACGTAACTGACTAGAAAAAATGACCATGAATATAATGTATATGTTAGTGCTACTTTCAAAAGATAACAATTATGTAACAGGACAGATGGCAAATAATGGAGGCTTTGTGTTCCACTTACAGTCTCCAGCATATATTCTTATTTGTGTTCTTCCCCATTACCCTTTAAGAATGTAAGAGATACTTGTAGTGGTAGGGTCATACAAAAATAGGCTGCAGGCCACATTTGATCTATGGGCTGTAGTTTGCCAACCCCTGACTAAATGTACGAATATTTAAGGTTTCCCCATACATTATTTTATAAGATGTTACTGTTTTTCTAGAAAAAAGTCATATCATTTTACATCCCCAGTAGCAGAACAAGAGCATATCCCATCTCACTGTACTTACCTAAGCTTTAAGTAAGCAAATTTTAAAACTTAGTGAATATGATAGGTGAAAAATGGTAGCACATTTATACTGATTTATTTGACTAACAGTGAGAATGAACATTTTTTTCTGTATATAGGCTGTTTACATTTATTCTTTTTTTCATTTTTTTTTTTTTACTGAGTGTTGGAGTCTTGCTGTGTCACCCAGATTGAAGTGCAATGGCATAGGCATAGTTCACTACAGCCTTGAATTTCTGGGCTCAAGTGATCCTCCCACCTCAGCTCCCAAGTAGCTGGGACTACAGGCACATGCCACTACACCTGGCTAATTTTTAAACATTTTTTTAGAGATGAGGGGTCTTGCTGTGTTGCCCAGCCTGGTCTAGAAATCCTGGCCTCAATCAGTCTGCCTGGCTTGACCTCAGGAGCTGTCAGGATTACAGGCATGAGCTATGTCATCCAGTTTTTTTTTTTTTTTTTTTTTTTAATAACTTGCATATTTATGTTGTATAGCCTATTTCATTGCTGGGTAGTTTTCTCTGTTTTCCCCCTCTAAAGAATTTTTTTAAAAATATAGTTTACTGGTGATATGGTTTGGCTTTGTGCCTCCACCCAAATCCCATCTCCAGTGGTAATCCCACGTGGAAGGAGGGACTTGGTGGGAGGGGACTGGATCATGGGGGCAGTTCCCCCGAAGCTGTTCTCATGATACTGAGTTCTCGCAAGATCTGATGCTTTAAAAGTGGCAGTTCCTCCCTTACCCTCTCTCCCCTGCCACCTTGTGAAGAAGGTGCCTGCTTCCCCTTCTGCCATGATTGTAAGTTTCCTGAGACCTCCCCAGCAATATGGACTTGTCAGTCAATTAAATCTCTTTTATTTGTAAATTACCCAGTCTCGGGTAGTATCTTTACAGCAGTGTGGAAACGAATTAATACAACTGTTAAAGAAATAAAAATATATAAAGGAACTTTTGCTTCCTGTAAAGGCAGGTATGTTAGGTTATTCAGACCGACATTCCTATTGCAAACAATGAAAGTTGGTGCATTAAACTTATTTTAAAAACTTAAGTTAGGTTGGGAAGTTAGTAAGAAATTACCAGGAACCTAGAGGTACACCTAGATGCCATTTTTACCCTGAGAATATATCACTACCAAGAAGAAACTGATCTGCAATTTGATAAACTCTTTGGACCAAGGGGACATAAGACAAAGTCCTGGGCCTGCTCCAGGTAGAGAGTCTGAAAGATCACTTGACATGATGACAGGAACAGTAGGGGCTCTCTTTATGTTTTTCCCCCTATTAATTCTTGTGCCCTCATTTGATTTTTTTTCCTTTTTTTTTTTTTCCTATTGGGCTATCTTTAAGGTGAGAGTAAGAAATAATAAACTTACTTCTATCCTTTAACCCCATGAGACTGCATGAAAGTTGATCTAGTGCTTACTAAAGGGACAAGGTGGTTGTATATCATGGTTTAATCCTAGGGTAGATTTATAGCCTAATTTAATATAACATGGGTGGTCCAATAAACCTCAAGTTCTAATTTAGTTTAAAACACTTCTGGTCTGACAATGCTCTCATCTCCTGGCAGAAGCAAATGCAAATTCCTTTGGGGAAAAACACTTCAACCCAGGCCTTAAGAAATCCAAAGTGTGATTTCTCAATCACCAATAAACCACTCAAAGTCAACAGCACAGAGAAACAAGGAATCATGAACAAGAACCAAGAAAAGCAAGAGAAAGCAGAAAATGACCCGCAAAGACTTGAGATGTTAGAATTATCAGAAATAATATGCCCAGTATTTTCAAATAAAAGACTATTGGTCAGAAGAAACTATCCACAGTGCAGCATGGTAAGAAAGATAGCAAGAGAAGTGGTTAAGATATAGGAACGCTACCATGAGAAGTTCTAAAATATATTTGATTGCATTTCCAGAAGAAACAGAGAAAAAGAATGAGGCAGTATGTGAAGAAATAATGGCTATTGTTACATATTTTAAGGCTAAATGTATGATTGGTAAGAGGGGACTCCCCCCGCAAAGCTGAGAATTTTTCACAACTGATAAGGTCAATTCACAGACTGAAGAAGCCTAACAAACTGTGCACAGTATTAAAAAGAAAACTCCACACCTAGATGTAATATTATACCTGCTAAAAACTACAAAGTAAAAAATCTTAAAAAAACAGAATACCTTCAGAGGAGCAACATTTTAAAAAGCTGAATTCTCAACAGCAAAGATAGAAGCTAGAGGTGACTGGGTGTGATATATTCTAAGTGTTGAAAGCTACCTGCCACCTTAGTATATTTTATACTGAGTGTTGAACTGGAACTAAGGTTATCAGTATGAACTTACGATTTTGTCTGTTTGTGTGTATGTATGTGTGTGTGTGTTTAGTTTTTCTTAAGGCCCTCCTTTGATGATTTTTACAAACACATATATACATATGATTTTTATAGACAGACATATACATATATTTCCTACGCTGTTTGCCAAAAAGGCCTAGATACAATACCACTCCAGTGGCAGAAATTAGATTTTCCACTTCTACAAACCATTCCCCATTAAAAGGAACCAGGAATCCTTAGAAACAATGGCTGGTCAGAGAAAGTACAAGATGGGCCTGGAATATCTGGTTGTTTCACAAAGGAGGTACCAAACAGTGACAGGGTTCATGAAAGAACAAGAACTAGCTTAAAGGTGGCCAAACCACTTGCCAAATCTGTGACAAGTGGATTTAAACCATTTACAAACATGTAAGGCTCTAAAAGTTCTGGTTAAGAGATAAAGATTGTTTGACTGGATAATAAAAATGTACTGTATGCTGTTTGTAAGAGACACACCTAAAACATAAAGATTGCCACAAAAAGTCTGAAAAATCTAAAAAGTTAGGCATAAAGATTTTAAGAGACAGAAAAAGATACAAGAAACAATTATAATTTTAAAATAAGCTCATATAGCAATATTGACGTGCCCACTCCAAGAAACATGACATGCATCTGTGCAAAACATCTGGAATTTAAACCTCAGTAAGTTTTTTTTTTTTTTTTTTTCAGATGGAGTTTCACTCTGTCGCCAGTCTGGAGTGCAGTGGAGTGCAATCTCAGCTCACTGCAACCTCCACCTCCTGAGTTCAAGAAATTCTCCTGCCTCAGCCTCCCAAGTAGCTGGGACTACAGGTATGCGCCACCATACTCAGCTAATTTTTGTATTTTTAGTAGAGACTGGGTTTCACCATGTTGGCCAGGATGGTCTCAATTTCTTGACCTCGTGATCCGCCTGCCTCAGCCTCCCAAAGTGCTGGGATTACAGGTGTGAGCCACCACTCCCGGCCAAACCTCGGTAAGTTTTATAAGCAGGGTAGGGGTTGGAGATAGCTTGGACTGGTGGTCACTGCTTGAGCATTTTCCAAAGTTTTCCATTAATCCCCTTCTTTTCTGCCCTACATTTTGCCTCCATTCTACACGAGGACATGCTTTCCTAAATCTTGCTCCTTTCCTATTTACTTTTTCTAGGGAATTAAACTTCTGGTCTCCCACCTGAGCATGGAGTGGAAATGGGCATATAAGGTAGGCATCTTGATTGTAGAGGAGTCAACTGTTCTCTATATACAGATTTTCAACTTAGGTTTTTCCATACAGCACCTCATTTTCCAGAGTTATTCAGGTAACGTGGCTCTCACATGTTTTTCTTTGCAAAACTAACCTATCTACCCCAACTTCTAAAAATTAGTACATTGTTTTGTCCCCCAATAACATGCCTGCCATTCTTTGTCCATGTGTTTTATACCTTTTTATAATTTTACTACTCCTATAATGAGGAAAGGCTGTATGTGTTAAGTCATCTACCTTTTAAAGGGAATCTCATGTTGTAAAAAATTCTAGGCTAGGCACAGTGGCTCACACTTGTAATCACAGCACTTTGGGAGGCTGAGGTGGGTGGATCACCTGAGGTCGGGAGTTCAAGACCAGCCTGGCCAACGTGGTGAAACCCCATCTCCACTTAGAATACAAAAAATAGCCAGGTGTGGTGGCGCACACCTGTAACCCCAGCTACTTGAGAGGCTGAGGCATGAGAATCGCTTGAATTCAGGAGACAGAGGTTGCAGTGAGCTGAGATGGTACCACTGCACTCCAGCCTGGGCGACAGAGTGAGATTCCGTTTCAAAAAAAAAAAAATTCTGTAGCTTCATAATGCTCTAAAATCTGATAAGACCTGTCTTTCAATACACTTTACGAAGATATCCTTTGGTACTTTTACCAGATGTAGTTACATTTTAATTTTTCAGATATAGTCAGATTCATTTTATTAAATTCTTCCAGATGTAGCTAAATGCCTGCCCTCCACTACCTGACTCCCAAATTTATCAATGCATACATACACACACACTCTCTTTTTAGAAGAGATTATAAATAAATGTGTTTAAGGAGTGCTGGTCAGGATGAAAAACTGAAAAAGGGAATTGACAGGCATTCTTCTGTTCTTTGCCTAAATCATAGCCTTACCCAAAGGACATATGCATAACAGTCCCCTTCAAAGGCTTACTAGCTTTCCTTAAACTGGATAGTGTTAAAGAGTCCATCACATCCTCCTTAATTAAAGCATTTTGTAAATTAATGATCCCCCCCCAATCTGATTTCATGCAATTTGGGCAACATTTTCATATATAATTTTACCTCTGTCATTTGTTCCAGAATGGCTGGCCATTACATTTCCCATTATATATGAATATACTGACGTTCTAATCTACATAAGCATGGTTAGGGTAAAACCATCCCCAAGAGGTTGATCTCTCAGTTTACAGAGTAACTTAAGCCTCCAGGTCTATACAATTAAAGCCAAAACCATAAGAATGTTATGAATTTACCAATATAGATGGCACTTCATCATGTCTTCGGGACATCTGAGTATGTTCCCTTTTTCAAATTTTGAAACAATACATTCACACATAGATGTAACAGTCATTAATATCTACTGTTTGCCAGGCTTTGTACCAGGTGACTAGGAAGCATTAGATCTTTGCCCTTATGGAGCTTAGAGACTAGCAGTGAAAACAAAAGCATATGAGTGCTAACACCAAACTGAAATATATGCTACAGCAGAGTCTCTTAGAACATAAGAAATACAGAATACTTAACCCAACCCAAAAGGATCACCTGAGCTAAGTGTTTAAGAACACACAGGGACTAGCCAAGGGAAAACAGAAGAGAAAGAAAGAGCTAAGTCAAAGGACTGGCACTTAAGGTCAGAGAAGGGGTGATAAAAAAACAAAAAATAAGAAGAAGCTGAGACACGAGACAGAAGAAATATCGTAAGGGCATCGCACATAATCCTGAAGAGTTCAGGTTTTCCAGAAAGCTAGAGTTTCATGCAGGGAGTCTTACAGGAACAGATTTGCATGTTAGGAAGGTAACTGGTGATTATGTGGAGAAATGACAAAGGCTGAAGACAACTTGAAGGCAGGGGCATCCTTAAGGAAACGACTACAGTAATCCTAATGCTAATCCAGGCAAGAAACCCAGAAATTAGAGCAATGGTTCTCAACTGGGGATGCCTTTGCCAACACCCTCCAGCCCCAGAGAGCAACATTTTTCAATATCTAAAGACATTTTGGTTGTCAAAACTGGGAGGTACTACTGGGGTCTTAGAGGCCAGGAAGGCTGTTAACCATCCTACAATATACAAGCCAGACCCCCACTTCCCTCATCACTCCCACTGAAGAATGAGCCAGCCCAAATGTCAGTATCACAATCGAGAAACCCTGGAATAGAAGGATATTCAAGAGCGATTAAGTAGCTTTAGGAGATACAACTTTTAGACTGACTAGAGACAAACAGTGAGGAAAAAGAGGGGTCCTATTGACTGTTTTGTGTCCCCCTGCCTCCAAATTCATATGTTGAAGCCCTAATCCCTAGTGTGGCTGTATTTGAAGGTAGGACTTCTAAGGAAGTAATTAAGGTAAATGAGGTTGTAAGGGTGGGGTCCTCATTCAATAGGATTAGTGTCCTTATAAGAGACACCAAAGAGCTCACTCATTCACTCCTTCTCCCTCTACGCACAACCAAAGAAAGGCTATGTGAATACACAGCAAGAGGGTAACCCCTGCAAATCAAAGGAAGAGCCCTCACTAGACACCAACCTGGTGAGCACTTGGAATTCCAGTCATCAGAACTGTGGGAAAATAAACTTGTTATTTAAGCCACCCAATCTGTGGAATTGTTATGGTAGCCTGAGTGACCTAATAAAAGGCGTAACAAAAGGCTCCCAGTATTTTTGTTTGGGGGAATCTGAGTAGATGAAGAATAGAAAAGATATTGGGAGGCATGGAATCGTTTTCTGTTTTGTTTTGTTTTGTTTTTGAGATGGGGTCTTGGGGCATGTTGCCCAGGCTGATCTTGAGACAAAGATTTTGAAGTATCTGTGGTACATCCAAGTTGGACATACTGGCTTGGAGCACGAGAGAGATGTTTGGACCAGAGATACAGATTGGGAATCAAAAGAGCAGGAAAAGCCATGAGATTAGGTAGGAGGAATATGGAGTCAAAAATTGAGTACATAGCATAAAAAATGAAAAACACAGATTAGATGCCCAGAACATAACATTTAAAAGAAAACTGATTCTGAGACTTTTTACATTCTTTAACTTATACATGCAAAAGATGTGTAAGTTAATACTTTGTAAATTATTAACCTTCCAAATAACTATTTTTAAGGACTGTGTTTCTCCATTATTACAATTTTCAAAATTGTTTTGAAACTCCATAGTGGAATTAGCTCTCCTAACTGACTTCCTGTTAACCAACGTGCTCCATTACTTCTGATGCCCATGACAGATCGTAAGTCACACTATAGTACATCTACTCTTATCAAACAGTATACTTATCAGGAGCCAACTGTATGTGCTTCAGGTAGTTACAATTATTGTATCATATAACTTAGTAAAATATTCATAAACCAATAAAACAAATGTTAAAACAAAAAAGCTGTTTCTATGAAAGTCGCATGCTCTGGAAATACATAAAACCTTATCATAACTCAGTAATGGGGGTCAAAAAATTTAATTATGTAAACACAGGGTCATCTTAATGCTAACTTATAAATTAACCCAGGGTAATCAAGAAATTGGCTCTGGGCTTCGAGCCTGTCTTTGCCACATGTAAGCTACAGGACTGTTCTGCTAGTTATTTAAACCAAGACTCAGTTTCTTCAACTATAACATAGTGCCATTTCAATACAGGGCTGCTTTGAGACTCCATAAGGGACCAACACAGTACCTAACCCACAGTAAGCAAATACCCAGTAGGTAATATCTTTCCATTTTTCTTTGGGAAAAATTTCCCAAGGTAACTACTTTTAAAGAAGTCTTAAGGTTTGGGATATTTATTTTATTATGATTGCACCGTACAGCTGCTTTCATCTGGTCCTAAGGAATTCCTAAGAGAAGTTTGCAAAAGACTTATTACGACCTCCAGGGCTTAGTCCCAAATGGCAAAATTTCTGGTAAATTAAAATCATTAAAAAGAGAGTAGGTAACAGAAATCAGTCACAAAACTAGACCCATCTGGAAGGTCAAGGGCTCAAAACCATGTACGTTATGTCCTTTTATGTAGTATAATAATCCTTATCTTGAAAACCTTTATGTTCTAGTCTGGATGTCTTTCTGAACACAGATTATATATCTCATTAAAGAACACATGTATATCTACCTGTCATTATACCCCCTTTATTTTAAAAAGGAGAAAAGCAGCAATTTCCTTTAGATTCTGGACTATAGGGACCATGTTATACTCATCATTTAATTTCTAGCATCGAGTAGTAAGTAGAATGCAGTAAAAAAAGATTTTTGCATTAAAAAAATTATGTTTCTATTCTTTAACTCAAGGTAATCACAGAAGTTATCACACCTACACTCTTCCCAGTATATGGATGTACTAGGGAGGAAGAGTCCACGGGAGAGGTAAAATCTCTCCCCTATGCCTCATTATAGAAAGAAAAACAGAACGCTCTCTTCCTAACAGAACGGACCACTGTCTCCGCATGTGGGATGGAGATAGTGAGGGAATGATTACCTACCATCAGATCAACAATCAGTATACACTGAAATTACAACGACTGTGAGACTGACCTCAGTATGAATATACAACTTTTGAGCTTCCACTGCCTTTGGAGGGATCACCACCAGGATGCAGTCTAAAGGAAACTATAGCGGATTTAAAACATTTACAACATAATTCTGATGTACATGAACATTTGAGATTGTGAAGTTAAATGTAATACAGCTGTAAGTACTCAGATTAATATATAAAATTTTAGTAAATACTAAAAAACTTACCTAGATTTATCCAAATTCCACCTGGCTTGAGTATTTTCCATATTGTGTCAATATAATCAATTACATTGTGAGCTGTGTCTATGAAGAAACAGGTAGCAATACAGTCCCAGGTATCTAATGAAGAAAAATCAAATTACTGCATCTGTTATGTTATTTTGCTTTTTTCTTTTAATTATTTAAATTTTCCAGTTACCTTTTACAGAGTATTAATGTTTGACAGAGATACAGAAGCTAAACTTCTGATCAACACGATAGTCACAGTAACCAAACAATCACTTATGAGAAATACTGATATCAATAATCTAATTAAGTAATCAATTTGGAAATCATCCCCAATAACACTGATATTATAATCTAATCTCTACATATTATTACCAAATTATATTTGTAAGAGCTTTGTTTATCCTCTATTCAACTACTAGCCTTCATTTAAAATCACTTAAAACAAAACAATAGTCATTCAAATTTAAACTAGTGTTAACCACCAATTCTGGCAGGTTTCAGAAGACTGCAGGCACCAGTTGCCAATTGAGAAATGAATGACATTCAAATACCTCAACATCTACCACAACTTCGAATAATTACCAGGGAAAAAGGGGAGCCAGGGGCAGGCAGAAGCAGTGGGTGGGAACCCACCAGAGAACACCATTTGCCACTAGGAGGTATGGTGTCTATACAAATGCTGGTGCAATAAAGTCACTTGATCCCATGGAGGATTACCTTCATCATCTATTCTCTCAAACCTTGCCCCAGTGATGTTTTCCAACATTTCATTCCTTATCCACAACACCTAACATCTTCCATCTCTCCCTTTCTTCCTTCAGAGTACAGGTTGTCCCAATCTCAGAGTTCAGAGAAAAATAAACAAAAACTTTCTATGTTGTAAAATAAATAAATAAATAAATAAATAAAAACAATCTGTGTTGTTGCTGCCCCTGCTTCAAGCCCTCCAATGGCATCCTGTTTCTCTGAGTACAATTCCAAGTCCTTGCTATGGCCTGCCTGCCAACAAGTTTGCCTCAACAAATCTTCTTGAGGCTGACCTCTCACCACTGTACCCACTGCTTACTACAGCCTAGCTTCTCCTTGAGCAGAGCAAGTACTCTCTATACTCCCTAATCCTCTTCCCTTGCCATTCCCCATCTGCAACATTTTCCCTTCAAATATTTCAGTGGTTTGCCTCTGTACTCTTTCAAGGTTCTCTGCCACACTTTTTTTCTTTTTTAGTTTCTACTCTAAAAGGCTTTCTAAAAGGCTTTTCCTGACAACTCTATATAAAGCAGCAGCCTCTCCCCAGTCACTCTGTAACCCCTCTTCCCTGCTTATTTTTTCTTCCTTACAATATTAGATTTGTTATTGCCTCACTTTCTCTATTAGAATAGACGTTCTCTGTGGACAGGGACTTTGTTTTGTTCACTGTTCTCTTTTGACACCTAGAACATACCTGGTACTTAGTAGGTGCTCAACAAATACCTATTGACTCAATGATCTTGCTGAACCCTCACTATTCTATTTTGTTTTCCTTTTACTGCCAATCTCCCTCTCCTCTTTCCCAATTATCATCTCCCTTTCTCTCATGCCTAGCTCAGATTTCTTCAACAGTTTGCCAGGTTGAAGTCAACTGCGCAGCCTGACTATAAAAGTCCTCCATGATCTGGAACAAATTTACTTTTCTAGCAATAGCTCCCATTAAATCCCATTAAATCTCCCATTAAATATTTCCTTTCCCTGACAGTACAGCTGTGCTGCCATCCCCAATCACCTTATTCATACCTTTGTACTTCTGTCTGCCTCAAATGCTATTTCTCTCAACCTTCAAGTCATAGCCTCACTATGAACAGCTTCCTTCTTACACTAATAACCTTTCATTTTTTTGGTATTCATTACTCATTTAAACTTTGTTTACATGGTATCTCTTAGTATTAATGGGCCCAATAGGGCCCATATCTAAATTTCTTGACTGTAGATATCTTACACTTCTTATTTCCTATCACTGCCTTGTACATGACCTTGAAAAACATTCTAAATTGACACTGACATATGCCTTATGTTCTACCGTCAAAATAAATGATCTAAACCTTGGCTTAGGATAAAATTGGCTCATTAAATTTAGAATAAAGGACAAGACTTTTTAAATGCTTGATTTTGACTTACTGCATTCTGAATAAATCTCTTGAAAATCTCCTGCTGTCATAGAAAAGTTAGAACCAGGAGGAAGACTATGGGGGTCAACATCAGGGAAAAAGATGGGTCGAATCTGATCAGCTGATCTCCGGTTATTGCTAAACTGATGGATCCAAGGATAAAGTTTGTATTTATTAATTTCAGAACATCTGCAAAATATGAGTATAAAATCAGGTGTTAACTAAATATTTTACCAAGAAAATCCACTTTAAATGCTAAAATATACTGTTTAATTGAAGATTTGCACATAAAATTAATATTTAAAGAGTCACTATTACAACTTCCCTAATTATCTGAAAATGTACATATACATGTAGATGAGCAACCAATTATGGATTAAAGACAGAAAAAAAGTAAATTCAAAGATATAAATTTGCTGTTCATTCAAATTTTTAAAAATGTATTTCTAAACTTCAAAACCAACTAAAACAGTCCAACGAGGTTTTTTAAAATGGTACTGGTTTCAACTAAAACAGTTTGCGATCTATTTTTTGTATAACCCTCTTCTTTTTCCCTTTTTCACCAACCCCCTAAAACTCATACTGCCATCCGAGACAACATATTATTTAAACAAGGCAGCTACTCAATGTACATCTTCTGGCTTTAAAAATAACAATTCTTTTCCACTGCCTTCCAAAAGAGGCCACACAAGTTCTGAGAGATCTTTCCAACTCAGTCATGAGAGCATACTTGGCCATTTTATAAGAACTTGATTAAGGAGAAAAAGTTATAATTGCTAAACTAAACTCTTATTTAACTAAAGAAACAAGGAGGTAAAGAAGCTTAAGGAATAAATTTAAAAATACTCCTTCCTGGTTCATACTTAGTCCTGAAGATTTTGTACAGAAATCATTTCATGGAATGCCCAGTCACCTTCTATAAAGTCACTTACCCATCCTGTTTCAACATTCTAATAACTAGGCAATTGGTTCAAGTGATAATTTGTACAAGTACTTTGATTTTAACATAAGAAACATTTGTGATAGATATAATAATCAAATGCTATGTACTTATCTTCAAATTCAAAATTGTTCAAGAAAATAGGTAAGTCAATCTGATTCTGAGAAATTACTATTTCCAGCAAAAAATAAATTAAATACCTGTTGAGTACAAAGTTGGAAGAAAAGAGCATAAAAAAACTCCATTCATTTCCTTGACAAGCATAACCTAGCATAGCTATTTCCCAGGCCAGTCTTCCTAGTCCAGCACCAGGTACCAGAATATTTACTTTAGAAGGATCCCTGAAATGAAATAAGGCAATTATGTCCAACCCCTCAAAGAAAAAAAGAAAAAGACAAAATCCATATTAACAACTAAAAACTTACTCATTTACTCAATAAGAATAAGCTCACTAAAACTCTGACTTCTCACAATCAAGAAATACTTCTAAATATCAAAAATAAGAGGTATAAGGAATTATTATGTATGTTCCGGTATCAAATGAGGGTTTTAGCCCTCAAAAATTATTTTTCAGAAAAAAGGAGTCCCCTTACATCTGAAGACTTATAAAGTCACTCATATTCCTAATAAGCTGACACCCTGAACAACCATCTTAGAAAAACAAATTATTCCAAGGGATCCCAATTAAACATGAAGAGTTTGAACAAAAGTACTTCATCATACGGGACAATAAATACAACATAACTTTATTTCTGAATTGTATATGTAACCCAATTGTTTATGTTAAAAAGATGTAGAGTTTAATGTGTCGGGTATATCTCTAAATCCTTATATGTTTTAGTTGACAAGAATGTGAGGGAGGGGATATTTTCATGGGGGAAATGGGAAACGGCCCTCTAATTAAACATACATGATTACAAATATATTACACCAAACCAGAGGTTCACAACCAAATTGATCTCTACCTACTAGCACCACACTGCCATTACATATTTCCTTCACATAAGATCCATCATTCCATTTTCAAACCACTAAAAGCTTTACCAAAACAAGGCTTTTTCTTAGGAATTTTGGCAAATCAATATAATCCCGAGGAAACTAAAATTGTAGTCTTATAAGAAGCCAAAGGAAAATGTATACAATCAGCTAATATCACGTCAAGTAAAAAGAAACTTCACTACTGTATTTCCTAAATTTGGTTCACAAATCAAATCCAATTTCCAAATCTACTCCTAGTAATTATTTTTTATCTTTAACTACATGGCCTTTAAGTTTGGCATGCTCCAAGCAGCAACAGGGCACTTTACTAGCAGCCCATATAACCTCTGCATGTCACACTTCAAAATAAAAAAGAAAGAACACTATGGGGCTTTTGAAAACTCATAGCTCTAGGACTCTGGTGCTATTCCTTATATAAGGGACCTGCCATGATGGCCTGCTACTCAGACCTAATGCTCTCTCACTTCTCACTCCCTACCAGGCCCACCAAAACCCCTACTCTGCAGAATTACCTTTCTTTTCTCAGTTCCCATCTGCCCAATCATAACATGCATTTCCAGCCCTACCCCAGCAAGTGGCTGTTCTCAGCTTAGAATTTTTTTTTTTTTTTTAATTATCTGATCAAAGTCATGCAACAGAAAGCGAAAGGATTTGGAAGTAAATTCATATAGTATTTAAATATTTATATAAAAATAACCAGCAATCAATTTCCAAATGGCTGATGACCCCAGTAAAATATTACCACACAGAAGTTAGAAATTATGCTACCCTGAAGGGAAAGCTGTGCCAATAATGTTAACAACAATTATTTTGCTAACTTATGGAAAGTTAACTTAATGACTGATTTTACCAAATTATCCTTAACTAAACAGAGCCACAGAACTCTCTACCTCAACCTAATGGCAGAAAATATATTAACAGTACCTTGTATTAAAACTGCTATTGAAAGGCTATCATCAAGTCACAGAATGCAGAATATATCAAAGTCCTATCTTAAGAGTTAACAGACACTAATATAGATCTAAATTACTGGCATTATGACAAAGAGGAAGTGGACATGTAAGAAATGCATTAAAACAAACCCTCTAGAACTGAAAAAATGATCAAGAACTATGCAATGAATGGGTAAGATGGAGAAAATTTTTCCCTAAATCTTTGTTCTTAGCTAGATTTTCTTCATTTGGTCTTTACACAAGGGATATTAACAGCATAATGTGTATGATGTGTATGAAACTAAGGCACTCTAAGTGGGAATTTCTGCTATGAATCCGCATAAAGTCTAGGGCATTTCTATGAGGTCATTTCTGTGGAGAACAAGAAATATAAATCTAATACAGACCTTAATGGTGAGACAACCTTAAACCAGGCTGAACTGTTTTTTAAGCAGGAATAGAGAGTCATACAATATGTGGCTCAGTAATCAAATGGTGCCTACTTGAGATTCTTAGCGAAAATAAGCCAACAAGTTTACCTAGTTAATAAGGTACAAATACGGAGAAGCAGTACATTTACTACAAATGTGATCTCCCTAATAACAGGAGGAAAAGTTTCAACAGTTTATTTAAGACAAACGGGAATGGAGAAGAAAGGATACATCTGTAAGGACATGGAGCCCATGTGTCTAAAGAGGCCACAGATCACATTTCCATCACCCTCTCTGCTCCAGCTTTTTCACCAGCAGTAAATATTGCTCTTGACAGAGGTTTCCTTTGTTGCACACAGAACAATCTTTGCACTGCAGTTGTAAATTTTAAAACTCCAACACAAAATGCTGTCTTGTTGGGTCAATATTATGACACTTGGCTGACCCCTAGTGGTAGAAGTAAATACAACTTTTAAGTACCTACAGTGGTTCTCTTTGAATCACAGTAGAATACTGTCAAACGGTACAGTACAGTACAGTACAGTAAAAGCCACTAACGACATGTGGCTACTGAACACTTAAAATGTGGCTAGTGCAAATTGAGACGTGCTGTAAGTGTAAAATAAACACCAAATTTAAAGACAGTATAAAAAGTAATGAAAAACATCTCAATAATCTATTACATCAAAAAATTTAAAATAAAAACAAAATTACTTCTTTTAAAAAATATGGCTGCCCTGAGCACATTGCCTGTGGCGTAGCCCTGCTCTGCTGAAGCAGTCAAAAAAATTTTTTTTAAATATGAAAAAAAGATCTAAAGCAAATATGGCAAAATGTCAAGGTTTAACAGAGCTAGTATTGAAGTTCTTTTTTTTTTTTTTTTTTTAAATTGGAGACAGTCTTGCTCTGTTGCCCAGGCTGGAGTGCAATAGTGCCATCTCGGGTCACTACAACCTCTGCCTCCCAGGCTCAGACGATCCTCCTGCCTCAGCCTCCCAAGTGGCTGGGACTACAGGTGTGTGCCACCATGCTCAGCTAATTTTTATATTTTTTAAGAGATGGGGTTTCGCCGTGTTGCCCAGGCTGGTCTTGAACTCCTGAGGGGCTCAAGCAACCTACCCACCATGGCCTCCCAAAGTGCTGGGATTACGGGCGTAAGCCACCACACCCAGCCAAAATTTTTTTTATTCATCATAGAAAATGGACTATAAATCAAGAGTGTTTAACACCTCCTAACTTACCTCTTCATCAACTCCCAACAAAGAACTCTTTATTTCAGCCAGATAACTTCTCACTGATCCCCGAAAAGACTTCCTCATGTTAATCTTTAGAGCTTTTACCCACAGAAACTCAAATTATTACCTTATCATTATAAATTATCACTTCATCTATATTTCCTAAATATCCCAGGCAAAGTTCCCTGAACTCTCTTCTCTATGCTTTCAACAATTCATTCATACTTCTATTATAGTTTACATACCAAGGTTCTTCACTTTGCATCATTCACTTAACACGTACCACAACTATGGCTTGCAGGCGAGTCACCTGTCACTGTAAATGAAGTTTTACTGAAACACAGCCATACTCACTCATCTAAGAATTGTTTATTGCTACATTCCTACAACAAGGCGCTAAGCAGTCTCAACAGAACACATTGCCGGCAAAGCCTAAAACATTTACTGTCTGGCACTTCAAGAAAACATCTGCCAACCCCTGATCTAATACAATACCCCAAATCTCTTTCATAGCAGTACACAGAGCTTCCTTAACTCACTGCATGACTGTAACATAATTTATCAGAATCTCCTAATTAAGGACATTTACATTGTTTCCAATCTTTCACTATCATAATGTTAAAACTAATACCCTTAGAATGAATAACTCCTTTTTATTTTGAAAAACTGTACTTCCCACACTACACTAATGTAGTGGCATGAGTAACTTTCACAGGCAGAAATATATGTGTAGAACAACTTCCCTTAAATTGAACTTCAGGAATCAAGATATGCATTTGTTTTTTGTTTTGTTTTGTTATGAGACAAAGTCTCGCTCTGTCACCCAGGCTAGAGTGCAGTGGCACGATCTTGACTCACTGCAACCTCCGCCTCCAGGGTTAAGGTGATTCTCCTGCCTCAGCCTCCTGAATAGCTGGGACTACAGGCCCATGCCACCACACCCAGCTAATTTTTTATATTATTAGTAGAGACAGGTTTCGCATGTTAGCGAGGCTGGTCTTGAACTCCTGACCTCAGGTGATCCACCTACTCCAGCTTTCCAAAGTGTTGGGATTACAGGCGTGAGCCATGGCACCTGGCCAAGATTTGCATTTGAATTTGGACAAATAAGCCAAATTGTTCTATGTAATTTTTTGCTAATTTATTCTTCCACCAGCAACGTATTTATGCTTCCTCACACCTTCACTAATAGTTATCTAACTTTTAAACCTTTGCAGTAAGTAAAAATTGGCATCTTAAGGTGGTTTTTACATTTGCATTTGCTTATGAGATTGAGTGTCCTGTATACCTTTTTCTGTGATTTATTTACAGCATTTGTCTACTGGGTTATGAATGCTGAGTGGTTTTCTACTGTGTTATTCCTCTAGATCTGTAAGCACTTGAAATCTTGACATGAAAGAAATATGAAACACATACTTGTCTTTGGTCTAGGAAGGCTTTCAGGATGAGGGAGAGATCTATCTTTAGTCTCCAAACTACCACCTGCACTATTTGGCAGTCTACATTTCCTCCAATTTCCTCCATTTTCTTTTTTAAAATGAGTTCTCCTAGCTAAAATAATCTTTTCATGAACTATAATTTACATTATTTATTTTATCTTAAGTGGGAAAAAATGCTTCTTTAGAGCTCAGAGTATTTTTTTCCTAATGCTCAACTATATAAAAGAAAAAATGAATTCAACCAGTCAGTAGTGCATCAGTATCTTTTTGGAGTGTTTGTGTATATATATTAAAATGCAAAGAAATAACAGTTTTCCCCCCACAAATCACTTCAAAGTCTTCTAAAATTGAAGGGGCTAATGAAATTAAGATCTAAAAAATATAGTCCAGCAACTTTTAGACTCAAAAAATGTGATTTGACATGTTAGCCTTCCTTCCAGACAGGATGCAAACTTAAGAATCTATATTTCCTTACCTACTATAAGCTTTACAACACTGAATTCTTATATTTAAATGATTAGACATTCACTTGGAAAATTTTTTTTTTAAATCTCAATACATACTGGTCTGACCATCAATTAAGAAGAGTTATTTCATTATGTTTATGCTCACATGTGAGAAAAAGGTTTAAACCCTAAGCTCATTCTTTAAATTAAAAACATATATATTGTAAATTTCAATAAGCAACTGCTCACTAGTGTTCAAATCCTATTTAAAACAAAAACAAACCAGAGGATAATAATTACTGAAGTATTTGGCATTCAGCACAACGAAAACAGCATTTCCTTAATTAACAAACAGACTCTACACAAAAGCAAGTCAATCTGTGGCTTCAAAGCTGCTTGTGCTTGCAAACTCAGGCATATTAAAAACTCTAAACATAGACAAATTGGAGAAACTGATGTATGTGTTTCCTTAGGAAAAATATTTTAATGACCACAAATATAGTCAATTCTACACATATTTCATTAAGTATATGTTCTTCTATAGGCAGTTCAATCAGAAAAGGCCTTCAGTGAAATTTAAACACACACACACACACACACACAATAAAAGGCTAGCTGACATAAATTTGTGTTAACTCCAGCCTGAGTATAAACACATTAAATTCCCCAGGTACTTACTGTGGCATAAACAGAGTCCTAGAAATTTATCTGAAAGACATAAAGTTGACCAGAATTTATCTAGCATCAACCTGGATTCTGAAGGGCTACAATTAATGACCCTTTTCTTTCTTTTTTTTTTTTTCTTTTTTTTTGAGACGGAGTCTCACTCTGTCGCTCAGGTTGGAGTGCAGTAGCTCGATCTCGGCTCACTGCAACCTGCACCTCCCAGGTTCAAGCGATTCTCCTGCCTTGGCTTCCCAGGTAACTGGGATTACCAGTGTGCGCCACCACGCCCAGTTAATTTTTGTATTTTTAGTAGAGGCGGGGTCTCACCGTGTTGGACAGGGTGGTCTTGAACTCCTGACCCCAAGTGTTCCACCCATCTTGGCCTCCCAAAGTGCTGGGATTACAGGCATGAGCCACCAGACCCCGCCTAATACCCCTTTTCCAGGGTCTAGGCTTTACTTATTCTGGCAAAGCTATGATTTCAATATGGATGCAGCCTTTACTGTGTTTTATTAGGTTTCCTGTTTAGGTTTTTTTGATAGCTTACCTTATCTACTATAAGGAAATCAATCTAAATCAAGTAAGTAAAACAAGTAACATACAAAGAAATATAACCAAAAAAAAGTGCAATAGATATTACATTTCAGGGTACTTCATTTAAAGTTTATATATACCTATCCACTTTTATAACAATTACTTTCAGGAAAGGAAACTGGGTAACTGAGGAACAGTTATGAAGAACAGTTATGGGAAGAAGAGTATATATCCCTTGAAACCTTTTAAGTTTTAAATCCTGTAAAATGTTTTACTTATTTAGAATGGTTTTAAATTATTTTTATTTAAAAAATAACCTATTGTTACCATTTAGAGTTAACTCATCCTTTCCTCACCAGTTTACATTTTGTCAAGTAACAATAACAATGGAAAAGTAAGTGTGTGTGCTAGTTCACTAATTATCTTTAACAATGGCATGCCCTTTTAGTATTGCTGACAGTTACACTAATTAATGGTCTCATACATGATTCTATAATCACTGAGTCTAAACAAAGTCATGTTTTAAGTGCCAGAAATGATGTTGATATAAACATTTCACATTCAGCCTCCAACATTCACTCAAACTTTGGTACATTTCTATTAAAAGCCTTATCAATTAAAACCTACATATATTTCAACAACAGATATTTTGAATTTTGAGGTATACCTAGACTTTATAGAAAGTATTAAACTAGTATCTATTACTTTATAAAGTAGGGCACTGAATATATCTATTGAGAGAGAATACCAACTAGAAACTTTAAGAATATAACATCTTTTTGGAAACAACAATATTTATTTAAAAGATTATTTACCATGACCAAGTGGAATTTATCCCAGGAATGCAAGGGTGGTTCAACATAAGAAAATCAATTGATGAAATATATCATATTAATGGAATAAAAAACATATATATCATCTCAACTGATGCCAAAAAGATATTTGACAAAATTCAGCACTCTTATCAGAAAAACCTTTAGAAAATTTAAGAAAATTTGGCTGGGCGTGGTGGCTCATACCTGTAATCCCAGCACTTTGGGAGGGCAAGGTGGGCGGATCACTTGAGGTCAAGAGTTTCAGATCAGCCTGACCATATGGTGAAACCCCGTCTCTACTGAAAATACACAAATTAGCCACGTGTGGTGGTGGGCGCCTGTAATCCCAGCTACTCGGGAGGCTGAGGCAGGAGAATCGCTTGAACCCAGGAGGTAGAGGTTGCAGTGAGCCAAGATCATGCCACTGCACTCCAGCCTGGGTGACAGAGCGAGACCCTGCCTTTAGAAAAAAAAAAAACTAGGAAAATTCTTTAACATGATAAAGGGTATTTATGAAAGTCCCACAGCTACTCAATGGTGAAAGACTGAAAGCTTTCTCCCTAAGAACAGAAACAAGGAAACAAAAGGCATTCAAAATGGAAAGGAAAAGGTAAAAACTATCTCTTTTTGCATAATGTGATCCACAAAGTATCCCTAAGAAAGTTAATAGAGCTAAAAAGCAAGATTACAGGGTACAAGATCAACACACGAAAATCAGATGTGTTTCTACTACACCGGCAACAAAAATTCTGAAAAGTAAATTAAGAAAGCAATTCCATTTATAATAGCATCTAACACAGGGATGTCGAATCTTTTGGCTTCCCTGGGCCACACTGGAAGAATTGTCTTGGGCCACACATAAAATAACAATAACAACAGCTGATGAACTTAAAAAAATAAAAAATAAAAAAAAAACCTCACAATGTTTTAAGAAAGTTTACAAATTTGTGCTGGGCCACATTCAAAGCTGTCCTGGGCCGCATGCAGCCCACTGGCCATGGGTTGGATAAGTTTGATTTAAAGGAATTATATACATACAGATAAATCTTTTTTTTTTTTTTTTTCTTGAGACAGTGTCTCACTCTATTGCCCAGGCTGGAGTGCAATGGCACGATCTCGGCTCACTGCAACCTCCACCTCCTGAGTTCAAGCGATTCTTCTGCCTCAGCCTTCCAAGTACCTGCAATTACAGGCGCATGCCACCATGCCCAGCTACTTTTTGTATTTTAGTAGAGATGGGGTTTCACCATGTTGGCCAGGCTGGTCTTGAACTCCTGACCCTGTGATCCACCTGCCTTGGCCTCCCAAAGTGCTGGGATTACAGGCATGAGCCACCATGCCCGACCACATACAAATAAATCTAACCAAAGTGAAAGACCTATACACTGAAAACTACAAAACACTGCTGAGAGAAATTAAGCTCTAAATAGATGGAAAGACATACTGTGATAATGTGTAAGATTTAACATTGTCAAGACCTCAGTACTGCCCAAAGCAATCTATATATTCAGCACAATCCTTAATCGAAATTCCAACAACCTTTTCTGCAGAAATGAAAAAACCTGAAATTCACAAGAATTACAAGAGGGCCCCAAAATAATCTTGAAAAACAACAAAGGAGGACTCACACTTCCTGACTTTGAAATTTATAAATCTACAGCAATCAAAATAGTATGTTATGGCATAAGGATAAACATACAGACCAATGAAACAGAATACAGAGTACAGAAAAAACCCACATATATGGTCCACTAATTTTCAACAAGTCTACCGAGACCATTCAATCGGGAAAGGACAGTCTTTCTTTTTGTTTTTGTTTTTTAAACAAATGTACTGGAAAAACTGGATATCCATATGCAAAAAATGAAGTTGGATTACTACCTTAACCACATATAAAAATTAACTCAAAATGGATCAAAGACCTAAACTTGGGAATTAAAACTATAAAAACTTTAGTTTATTTTTTAAATTCTTTTCAACTTTAGAGATAAGTCTTTGCAATGTTGCCCAGGCTGGGGTGCAGTGGCTATTAGAGGTGCAATCAGAGCACACAGCACACTACACCCCTGAACTCCTGGGCTCAAGCAATCCTCCTGCCTCAGCCTCCTGAGTAGCTGGGACTACTGGTGTTTGCCACCATGCCCAGCCCAAGTATTTCTTTTTTTTTTTTTTTTTCGGTGTAAGTAACCCATACCAAGTATTTCTTAACGTTGCAAAGATATTCCTACTACTCTGATGCAGGAAAAATGTTAAAATCATCAAACATAAAAGGTGAGATGCATATGAAACCTCAGAAAGCAATAATATTCCTGCATTGCCATATTTCTAGATGCAAGACTTATGGACAAATAAGTGATTATTAGAAGCAGCTAATACAAGCAAATATACTAGAAATTAAAATCACTTAATGATTCAGTCAGCACCACCCCTTCCCCCCATCCCCCAGCCCACTAGTGGCCTAATAAGACTAAGGAGAAATGATTTTTTTCTGGTCATTAATATTACTTTATTGTCTACTATTCCTTTACATACAATGTCTGGTATTCAATTAAAAAAAATTAAGAAACATGCAAAGAAGCAAGATAATGTGGAACTCATTGTTATAAGGAAGGCTTCAAGAAAACAGTCACATAAACAGAATGTAAGAATCATCAGGTAGGGATTTTAAAATATCCATGAAAAGTATGTTAAAGCATCTAGTGCAAAATGTAGATCACATATACAAAAAGGGAATTTCGGTAGAGAGAGCAGAGAGTATATGTGTATGGCTGCGGATATATATGTAAGCGCTAGAAATTTAAAAAAAAATCAAATAATGAGTATAAGAGATTAAAAAAAAAAAACTCTTTTTTTTTTTACTCTCTTATTAAAAAAAAAAAAAAAGAAAGAAAGAAGAAATTCTTTTCTTTTTTTTTTTTGAGATGGAGTTTTGCTCTTGCTGCCCAGGCTAGAATGCAATGGCATGATCTCAGCTCACTGCAACCTCTGCCTCTTGGGTTCAAGGGATTCTCCTGCCTCAGCCTCCCAAGTAGCTGGGATTATAGGGGCACACCACCACACCCAGCTAATTTTTCTATTTTTAGTAGAGGCAGGGTTTCATCATGTTGGCCAGGCTGGTCTTGAACTCCTGACCTCAAGTGATCCACTCACCTCAGCCTCCCAAAGTGCTGGGATTATAGGTGTGAGTTACCACCCCAGGCCAAGAACTCTTTCAAAGGACTTATCAGCAGATTAGCATAATAATCAGTGAAGTTGAAGTTAGCTTAACAGAAATTACCCAAATTATACTATAAAGGGCTGGGAGGAGAAAGAGTGTGTGGAAAGTCATGTGAAACCTAAGAGATGACATGAAATGGTTTAATACTTAATATACATGTAACTGGAGTACCAGAAGAGAAAGAATTAGAGAAAATGATAGAGAAATAATATGAAGAGATAATAGCAAAGCATTTCTGAATTGATGATATAGATCTACCCAAACCCCAAGACACTAGCAAACCCCAACCAAGATAAATACAAAGGAAACCACATTTAAGACACCTCACAGTCAAACTGCTAAATAAATAAGGTGGAGGTAGAGTGGGGAGAATGGGGAGTAACTGCTTAATGGGTATGAGGTTTTATTCCAGGTTGATGAAATGTTTTGGACCTACACAGTGGTGGTAGATGTACAATACTGTGAAAGTACTGAATGCCACTGATTTATTTAAAATGATTACTTTTGTTATATGCAATTCGCCTCAATAAAAAACTGAGGGGAAAAGACATAAATATATAATTCTCAAAATAAAAAAAAAAGTTAACATGACCCTTTAACATATGAAGACAGTTTCACTCATAAGAGAAATGCAAATTAAGACTATGTAAATATACAATTTCCCACCCATCAGGCTGGCAAAAGGTCAAAAGCTTAAAACTACAGTATTTGTTAGGGCTGTGCATAAACAGGCATTTTCACACATTGCCAGTAAACAGAAAAAACAGTAAAACCCTTATAGAAGAATATAGTAATGACTATGGCAGGCAGGCCCTGTAGTGGTACTCCCACGCTCCCTACCTCCTGGTCCCCATGTCTTGCTTCTAACCAACAGAATATAGCAAAGGTGATGAGATGTCCCTCCTATGATTGTCATTATTATTATTATTGAGACAGGCTCTTGCTCTGTTGCCCAGGATGGAATGCAGTAAGGTTATCACTGCAACTTTGAACTCCTGGGCTCCAATGATCCCCTCGCCTGGTGTCTGCCTCCAGAGTAGCTAGGACTATACAGGTGCATGCCACCTCACCTGGCTAATTTTTAAATTTTTAGTAGAGATGAGGTCTCACTATGTTGCCCAAGTTGGTCTTGAATTCCTGGCCTCAAGTGATTCTCCCATCTTGGTCTCTCAAAGTACTGGGATTATAGACATGAGCCTTGACACCCAGCTCTATGACTGTTCAACACTGTAAGACGGTTGACAGCTTGCTTGATATAGACACCATCCTTGCTGGCTTGATGAAGTGGTCCTTTTGGGAAAGACAAGGAACTGTGGGTTGCCTCTAGGAGATGAGGCAGACTTCCAACTGACGAACAGAGAGCAGCTAAGACCCTCAGTCCTACAGTCACAATGAAAACAATTCTGCCTCAGTACTACAACTGCAGTTAAACAAAATGAAACATGAGTGACAGATTCTTCCCCAGTCAAGTCTCCAGGTGAAAACACAGCCCAGCAGACATCTGGATCGCTGCCCTGTAAGCTCCTACCCAGAAGAACCAGTTAAGCCAAGCCTAGACTCCTGACCTATAGAAACTGAAATCAATGTGTTATGCAGCAATCCCACTTCTAGGAATTTAAATTAAAGATACACTCTCCGGCACACATACCCGATGAAAGGAACTATCTAAGGATTTTTCTGCTAGCAAATGAGAGCTTCAAGGTCTTGATGCCAAATACTATATATCCTTGACCATTTGAGATGTGATTGAATATCACTTATATCTGAGCTCTAAATGTACATTAATATGCTGGGTCAGTTAAGAGCCCAGGCACCAAAGGTCTTCAAGTTTGTTTTTTTTTTTCTTTGAGACAGCCCTTGCTCTATTGGCCAGGCTGGAGTTCAGTGGCATGATCTTGGCTCACTGCAACCTCCGCCTCCTCGGTTCAAACAATTCTCCTGCCTCAGACTTCCGAGTAGCTAGGATTACAGGTGTGCACCACCATGCCCAGCTAATTTTTGTATTTTTAGTAGAGACGGGATTTCTCCATGTTAGCCAGGCTGGTCTTGAACTCTTGCCCTCAAGTGGTCCATCCGGCTCAGTCTAAGTGCTGGTATTATAGGTGTGAGCCACCACGCCTGGCCAGGTCTTCAAGTTTTAAGAGTTTTTTAAAAATTAGAGCTGCATTTTTCTTCAGGATGATCCATGCCCAAATACAGAACCATGTTGACAGTGGGTTACAGAGTTTGCATGGGAAAGTTCAAGTTGTTACACTGTGTTTTTAAAAAATCTTATCTACATGTATTGTTAAATCAGAGACCATGAGATCTACTTATCAGAACCAGGAAGATAAATTCTTCAGAGCTATTTCAACTGATACTTCTTTTCCTCAAAACTTGGTGGACTGTTGGGGAAAGGGCCCCACCATTTTTTGTCTTTGATATTAGCTCCAATTCTCATAAGTACATATAGGCCCTATAATTGCAGCAGAAAAAAATGCATGATGGAAAATTTCCATAACCCACGCACTGAGACCTGAAAAATCATCCTTACTGGGTATAATTTGTTATGATGCAATTAAGTGCCAACTGATATTTCTCACCATGGACTGGTCAGGAACTGCTGCAAAGAAAAATAAACAAACCCTTTGGCATTATTTATATTCTAAAATTTGGTAAGGGGAAATCAGAATAAATTAGTTCTGAAATTATATTACGGATTTTTTAAAAGATTATCAAATAAAGTTATTTTAAAATAATTAAAGTTATACCTCCAATAATATAAAAATACATATGCATAAAGTTATTAATTTTAACATTATGTATAATTGCTAGATACTGCCAACTACCTAAATAGCCTAATGTAGGAGAAAGTTGGTTGAATAAACTATGATACATCCAAATAACAGAATAATCTTCAGCTGGGGAAAAAAAATGACTGAAGAGCTCTATGAACTGATAGTATAGCTATTTCCAGAAGACACTAAGTGAAAAAAGCAAGGTACAGAATAAATGTATGGTGCACTATCTTTTGTGGATGACCAAAGGGGGTAACTATAAAGAAAAACAAAAAAGTCAGGCATGGTAGTTTATGCCTGTAATCCCAACATTTTGGGAGGCAGAGGTAGGAGGATCACTTGAGGCCAGGAGTTCAAGACCAGCCTGTTCAACATAGCAAGACCCCTGTCTCTACAAAAAATATTTAAAAATTAGCTGGGAGGCTGAGGTGGGAGTAGTACTTGAGCCCAGGAGTTTAAGGCTAGAGTGAGCTATGATAACAACACTGTACTACAGCCTGGATGACAGAGCAACACTTTGTGTCCAAAAAAAAAAAAGAGAGAGAGAGGAAAAAAAACACATCTACTTACTTTCTTTAAAAAAAAAAAAAAAGAATAAAAGCATGAATAAACAAGATGCCAATGATACTGATTATCCAAATGGGGTATAGAATAAAGGGAAGGGATAAAACACTAGGGGGCTGGGGATTGAAGGGAGAGCTAATTTGGGTAAATTGCAATGAATAAATTCACTATACCACCTTGTCTAAGGGAAAAATAACTATTAGCAAATCCCGAACTCTTTTTAGTAGGTTTCTTTCTCACAGAGGTATGAATGAAGCAATTCTGAAACCATTCTGTGTGTATTGTAGACAACTGGGCGAGTAAGTAAATGTACTGATGTTGTTGGAAGCAAAGTGAGAAGAGGGAAAACCAAGGAGAATCCTATAGAGTTGGGATTGGAATTAAGAGTTATCAGTATGAACCACAGTAAATTATGAAACTTGAATGTAGACTGTAAATTACATAACAGTATTCAGGGTTAAATTTCCTCAATGGTTTCAGACATACACATACATAATGCAAGGGAAAGAGGAACGGAGGGAAGCAGGAAGAGGAAACAATAAAAGCAAATGTGGCAAAATGTTAAAAACTGGTGAATTCAGGTAAAAAGTATAAGTGAATTCAGGAGGTCTCCATATAATTCATGCACCTTATCTGTAATTTTAAAGCTATTTCGAAATAGTTAAAATAGCCAGGCATAGTGGTAGGTGTCTGCAATCCCAGCTACTCGGGAGGCTAAGGCATGAGAATCACTTGAGCCCAGGAAGCGGAGGTTGCAGTGAGCAGCGCCACTGCACCCCAGCCTGGGAATAGAGTGAAAAATAAAAATAATAAATAAATAAATAATAACCAATAAAATAAAATGTCCCAACAAAAAACAGAGAGAAGAGACACATATGTATTGAAATTTCTGAAAGCATATACTCAAACGTAAAGTTGTCAATCAATAAGGAGGCGAAGGAGAGGAAAAGGAGCCGCTCTAAAATATCTTTAAATAAGACTGAATTCCATCCAGTAGCTTTCGTTAAATATATACCCCTAAATCAGGGGTTCCTAATCTGGGACTGAGGTTAGGTGGATTAAATTCTATCCATCAAGAGGTCTGTGGATAGAATTCACTGAGTCTCTGAAGAGAATAGGAAAAAATTACATTTTAATTTCAGAAACTGATTTTTTTTTTCTTCAATTACAGATGCAGGCAACAAACAACAGTTTTAGCAATACCTCTGACTTTATCAGGAAGATAAATCACATATATTTTCACTTCACATTAGCTGAGGTTCTCAAAACAGTGTATCTCCCTTTCAGCATTTTCATAATACAGTAATTACACTTGCAGTTAAATTGTATTTAAAGTGATATATGATTTTTAAAAAATGCATCACAAATTTACTTTTTAAATATTTTGATAGCTGTATTTCAAAATCACTGTTTTCTTTGTAATCCTATGCACTTAAATTTACTCACTTAAAATTGTTATTCTGGGCCAGGTGTGGTAACTCACACCTGTAATCCCAGCACTTTGGGAGGAAGATGCAGGCGGATCACTTGAGGTCAGGAGTCTGAAACCAGCCTGGTCAACATGGTGAGACCCTGTCTCTACCAAAAACACAAAAATTAGCCAGGCATGGTGGTGCAAGCCTGCAGTCCCAGCTACTTGGGAGTCTGAGGCATGAGAATCACTTGAACCCAGGAGACAAGAGGTTGCAGTGAACTAAGACCACACCACTGCACTCCAGCCAGGGCAAGAGAGTGAGACTGTCTCAAAAAAAAAAAAAAAAAGAAAAAAATTATGCTGAAAAGCAGACCATGGGCTTCAGACTGACCAATGGTTCCAGGGCACAAAAAACTTAAGAATCTCTGCTTGCTCAGAGGTACAGGTCCCTCACTTGTTTACAACTATGTCACAATGAGGGGATTAAAAGTTTACGTTCTTTTTGCTTCGCCATAAAGCAAATTATAAAAAGATACACATCATTGATAATTTTCCATACAACCTTATTATTTAATTTCTAAGTAATTTCCCCTAAGCACCAGCACAAAAATTATTCAAAATAATAACTGTAACCTCACACAGAGTATCCAATAACAAATGTAACACTTACACATGTAAAACATACAGGCACACAGCAACTATAACAATGAAGCAAGACTGTGAAACATTTTATCAAGAAACTCAAGTGTTTATACACTTTAAAAACTTGGTTAAAAACAAGGTACTATTTACCATCTCTCTTTTGGAAAATTTTTTAAAATTTCTTTAATGATTGGCTGGTAACAGGCATCCCTTTCTGCTTTCCCAGTTTCACTCCAGTCTCTCACAAACTGTTTCAATGTGGATTTTAACTTATCCATGTCAAATGTAGATGCTGGCATAATCTTTCCATTCCCCTGTTTAAAAAACAGACATCAATTAGCTTCTGAGACAGTAATCCACTTTTATTATGGTTAAATAGACATGCTACTAAGGGGCTATATAGGTGGTTTAGTGGATAAATCACTAGCCTCTCACCTCAACCGGGGTTCAAGTGCAGCTTGAGATCCTAAATGAAAAGAGTTTGGTGGTCTCACTGCTACCCTCAAAAGATTAAGGTCCATTAATCATAAAACCACCATATAATTAAGCAGTCTTTACTCAGGAGAGGACCACACTGAGCTGCTATGGAGACTGAACATCCTCTCTAAGAGAGGGAAGAAAGTCCCTCCAGGTCATTGATGGGGCAGCATGGAGAGGCTCACACTGGAGTGGCCCAACTGTATCCATCCTGTGGATACAAAAAGAGGACTTCAGTTTCTATGTACTGCCAGTCCCTTGAGATTTATAAGTGAAAATAATTTCTTACAATAAAAGATGAACAGCAATAGATACAAGACAGTGAAAAAATATGAGTTAAGCAAGGGAAGTTAATTTCTAGCTAGTAAAGTTGCTTTTAAAAATTTAAGTCACTAACTTTATATCCCAAAACAGAACATTATGTCAAAATGCATCAAAATCCCAACAATTACATTAGTACTTAAAAAAGGAAAACCAGCGAATAGATCCAGTCTCTGGCATACTGTTCTATTAAGCCTAATCAAATGACTGAACATTTAAGTTATAACTTTCTGAGTAGAGCAAATAGCCTGTGCCAGATATAAAAATGAAATCCAGAAATATTAAAAGACCTCAAAATACAGAGGTTGACCCTAAAATAAACACAAATAGAACAAACTTTCACATACATCTTCTCCATATTCTTTATTTTCAAACATATGTATGCAATCATTCACAATGGTCAGTAGTATTTCTTGATTATGATCAATGCATTTCCGGATCTTGTCCAAGTGAAGAAGAAACTGAGGAAGTAGTTTCTGTTGGTTAGCTGGAAGTGATCGAAATTGTCTTTCTGTTCGGTTCACTCGCTCATGCATACTGGTGCTAAAACATAAAAGGTGTTTTTTAAATTCGCAAAAGAATTCTCACCAGAGGCCAATCTTATTTTAAGGTTGTCTTTCTGTACAATTATTTCCTTCTTACGCTGGATACTGTCCTATCATTTACAATCTCTTGGCTTTTAAAAAGGCATTAACTTAGAAAGTTGTATATGTTTTTACTTTATTACAAATCCTTCTCTAAGCAAGCAAAATACAAATGGTTTATCACTAGTAAAAGTAAACATATGCACCAATTAGAAGGGGGAAAAGAAGACTGATGTACAATTAATTTACTTTTGTGTATTAAACTTAAAATTTTCAGCAAAACCAACTTAATGCTTTAGATTTTTCCATCTTTAAGTAGCAAAATAAATACTGCTGTGAAATTATAATACACACAAAATGTCCCGAAATTAACTAAAAGCAAGCCAAGTCGAATTTTTAAAAATATCACAGAAGATCTTATATACTACAAATTACCAAGCAAATAAAAATTGAAATTCTATAGTGTTTTACTTAACAATATCCACAATTTGCATTCCAAAAATGACCCCAAAGGTCACTTTGGGGACCACTTATTCATAAAACCAGAAAACAGAACATCATTTTTACTTATATTTACTTAACTATTATTATTTTTGAGAGGGAGTTTCGCTCTTGTCACCCAGGCTGGAATGCAGTGGCACAGTCTCGGCTCACTGCAACCTCTGCCTCCCAGGTTCAAGTCATCCTCCCACCTCAGCCTCCCAAGTAGCTGGGACTACAGACATGCGCCACCACATTCAGCTAATATTTTTGTATTTTTTTGTAGAGATGGGTTTCACCATGTTGCCCAGGCTGGTCTCAAACTCCTGGGCTCATGCAATCTGCCTGCCCTGGCTGCCCAGAGTGCTGCGATTACAGACATGAGCCACCACGCCTAGCCATAAGAACATCATTTTTTAAAGTTAAATATATACTCATAGTATATTATTTTTACATTGACAAGATGGCCAAAATGTAAAAGCCTGACTATATCAAATTTTGGTGAAAATATGGTATAATTAGGACATTTATACACTAATGGTAAGTGTATACATTAGTGCAACCACTTTGGCAAATTAGAGTATTACCTAGTACAATTTAGCATAGTATTTGCCTTATGACCTAGTAATTATACTCCTAGAAACTCTTGCAAATGGGCCCCATGAAATATGAACAATTTTTGTCACAGTACTGTCAGAAATAACAAACAAGCCAGGCACAGTGGCTCATCCCTCTAATACCTTGGCACTTTGGGAGGCCAAGGTGGGCGGATCACTTGAGGTCAGAAGTTCAAGACCAGTCTAGCTAGCCAACATGGTGAAAGCCCATCTCTACTAAAATACAAAAATTAGCTGGGCATCGTGGTGCCCACCAGTAATCCCAGCTACTTGGAAGGCTGCGGCAGGAGAATCGCTTGAACCCAGGAGGCAGAGGTCGCAGTGAGCCGAGATTGCACCACTGCATTCCAGCCTGGGCGACAGAGGAAGACTCCATCTCAAAAAAAAAAAAAAAAAGTAACAAAATATCTGGAAACAACCCGAAGGTCTATTATCAGAAATTATCGTATAGTTACTGTAGAATGAAGAAATTACAGTATATACAGTGGAATGCAGCAAAATGAGTAAATTACAGTTCATACAATAATATGTAAGGACTAAACACTGATTTTTTTTTTCTCTCTCTCTCTTCTCCAAGTTCCTCACTAAGAGGCCTGGAGCATCATGCCTTACAAATTATAAAATCTCGTTAGACAGGTTTTTTATTAACCCTATATAATATGGCTTACTTTCCAACCTAATTCTGGTATGGCATCTTATGACAAATAGCAGACTCAGAAGGAAATCAGAATATTTTACCCTAAAATATATTTCTTTGACATTTTGAAATGGCTGCCACAGGGCCAACAGATTTCAATGGCCCTGCAAAGCCATGTTTCCTAGGGGAAACGTGCATCTGTGGAGAATCTCCATGAATGCAACCAGGCCTTCCCTTTCTAGGCCTTTCCTGGATCCAGGAGAGATTAACTGAGAGCCTGACAACATTAAAGTCTAAAAAGTGACATTTAGTATCTCTTCCCTCTGAAGGCTGCTACCTAGAAGGCTTCATTTAACTTAACAAGAACCTTGGCCTCCACAAGTCCCTTAACTCAGGCATTCCTTTCTACTTACCACAGCTTACCTCTATCAACCAAGTACCAACTGAAGAATCCTTAAAACCCACTTATGACTTGTAACCCCCTCTTTAAGACGTCCTGCCTTTTGTGCGAGATCAATATATACCTTCCATGTAATCCTGTATCTCTAAAATGTATAAAACCAAGCTGTAACCTGACCACCTAGAGCGCACTTTGTCAGGGTCCTCTGAGATCGTGTAACCACAGGCTGCGGTCACTATCATATTGGCCCAGAACAAACCTCTAAATATATTTGGGCAGAAACTGGCTACTCCCATCACCAGGTGGATAAAACTCAAGAACATACACATTTGTTGAAAAAATTGCAGGAAAACACATAATGTACAATTGCATTTCATAGAAAACTAAATATTATTATTCAGGGACTGAGCATATGTGGAAAAACTACAAAGTCAAGAAGTAAAAATTCAGGTTAATGATTCTGAGGGTGAAAGAGACAGGATAATGTTTTTTAAAAACTAGGTGATTGATGAGTGTTCACTGTATCATTCCTTACATTTTATATCTATATATATATGTGTGTGTGTTTAAATGTTCTTTGGTATTAATTCAATATTAAATAAAAATGGAAGTATTTTTCATTTTCTATTTTTTTTTTTTTGAGACGCAGTCTTGTCTTGCCCAGGCTGGAGTGCAGTGGCACGATCTCAGCTCGCTGCAACCTCCCCCTCCCAGGTTCAAGCGACTCTCCTGCCTCAGTCTCCCAAGTAGCTGGGACTACAGGCATGTGCCACCACGCTCGGCTAATTTTTGTATTTTTAGTAGAGACGGGGTTTCACCATACTGTCCAGGATGGTCTCGATGTCTTTACCTCGTGATCCACCCGCTTCTGCCTCCCAAAGTGCTGGGATTATAGGCCTGAGCCACTGTGCCCGGCCTTATTTTCATTTTCAATTTCAAAACCTTTGTCGTTTGGTTTCTTAAATCTTTATTCATCCAAACGATTTTCTTATTTTTACCCTCTGCCAAATTATTCCAACTGCCAAACAGTAATGAACTTCAGAAGAAGCTCCTGACGAACAAGCAAAAACCTGGCTGGTCGTGTTTTTACAAGCTTGTGTGTGGTGGCTTGGTGTGGGGGGCCCTTGGGGATAAGGTGAAGAGATCAAGTTGGCAGAAGCTCCACTGACATCCCCCTCTGGGGAGAGTATAATAATGAGCTTTGAAGTCAGAAAGATCAGGGATGAAATCCGGGTTATAACACCTATTTGCCACGACACCAGGAAAACTACTTCCTTCTTTTGTGCAACTCTCTCATGTAGAGAAGCAAGATAAAGAATGAACAACAATGAGGTGACCATGGAAGCTACCATTTATTGAGATTTAATAAATGCCAAGGACTAAACCAAGTCAGTTAATACTGATTATTCTGAAACATCTCCATAATTAGATAGGTAGCATTATGTTCCTCTGCTTACCAGACAGCGTTTCATTGGAAATAACGTACTCAAAAGATTTAGCCCAATAGCTTGAAAACACAGCAAGCACTCAAAATATATATACTACACATATACCTACTGTTCAATATACTATATATACACACTATATACATAGTATATATAGTATAAATATATACTATATATAGTATATATACACAGCGTATATATAGTATAAATAGTATATGCAGTATAAATACATATACTATATATACACCTACTATTCAAAAAACCGGTAGGTATATTTCATTTATATTACTAAAATGTTCAAAGTGTGAAAAATGTAGAAATTAAAAGTACTCAGGGAAAGAAGGCCTAATAATTCCTCTTCTAGAGGGAACCACTTCTAACCTTTTGGCACATTTCTGTTTTGCTTAATACAAAGTTGCAGTGGCTCATGCCAGTAATCCCAGTATTTTGGGAGGCCAAAGTGGGAAGCCTATTTGAGGCCAGGTGTTCAAAACCAGCCTGGGCAATACAGCAAGACCCTCATCTCTACAAAAAAAATGAAAAAATCAGAATTAGCCAGGTGTGGTGGTGCATGCCCGTAGTCTCACCTACTCAGGAGGCTGAGGCAGGAGAACTGCTAGAGTCTAGAAAGTCAAGGGTACAGTGAGCCATGATTGTGTCACTGCACTACAGGCTGGGTAACAGAGCAAAACCCTGTCTCCAAAATAGAGAAGAAAAAAAAAGTAATCTAGCATCTTACTTTTTTTAAGCTGAATGCTGACAAATTATAATTGTATATATTTGTGGGGTACAAAGTGGATGTTCTTCATTCCATCTTATGTAACCAACAGTTATTTAGCTATTTCCCAACTACTGGTCATTTAGACACTCACCTGTTTTTATGATGAACATTTTGTATTCAAAATCTGTCTATAATTTAGGGGAAAAATTAGCATAAATTCTCGCAGAATTACCAGGTGAGAAGGAAAACTTTATTTTTGAGATGGAGTCTCACTCTGTCACCTAGGCTGGAGTACAGTGGCATAGTCTCAACTCACTGCAAGCTCTGCCTCCCAGCTTCAAGCGATTCTTCTGGTTCAGCCTTGTAAGTGGATGGGACTACAGGTGCACACCACCATGCCCGGCTAATTTTTATATTTTTAGTAGAGATGGGGTTTCACCATGTTGGTCAGGCTGATCTCGAACTCCTGACCTGAAGTGATCGGCCAACCTCGGTCTCCCGAAGTATTAGGATTACAGGCGTGAGCCCCCACACCTGGCCAGGAGTAAGTATTTTTAAGGTTCTTGATATAAAATGATGTGTAGAAAGACTCCATCAATTTACATTCCTAACAACAGAGTATGACATTAAAGGAACTAAATGGCCACAACAAGTTAGGTAAACAGCAGAGCTTTGACAGTTTACAATTCACCGTCAACAGATTGAACAGCCTTTCTTCCTAGTGTTTACTCTTGGGCACTGGATGCCCCACAACTTCCCTCTCACCACACCTCAAAACTCATACCCAAAGTGAACTTAGCACATGCCCCACAAAAACCTGCACTCCTTCCTTCATGGCTAATATTAACAAATGCACCCAAGTTAGAAATTAAAGAGTCATCAGCTGGGCATGGTGGCTCACGCCTGTAATCCCAGCACTTTGAGAGGCCAAGGTGGGCAGTTCACCTCAGGTCAGGAGTTCGAGATCGAGACCATCCTGGCTAACCCTGTCTCTACTAAAAATACAAAAAATTAGCCGGGCATGGTGGCATGCACCTGTAATCCCAGCTACTTGGGAAGCTGAGGCAGAAGAATTGCTTGAATCTGGGAGGCAGATGTTGCAGTGAGTTGAGATCGTGCCACTGCACTCCAGCCTGGGCAACAGAGCGAGACTCCGTTTCAAAAAAAATAAAAGTAATTAAGGAGTCATCCTAAATGTCTCTTCTCCTAGTCCCATAATCAATAAGCCCAGGATACTTTCCAATTCTACTTCCTAACTCCTCCCCTACCCTTCCTGCCCCACCTCTAATCAGATGAATTCTTCTAAAACACAAGTGTCATCTTGGTCATTATTCAGTATCTCTGTACTTCAGCAAATGTAAAAAGCAATAAACGTTCAGTTACATTCCCACAGGTGCCACTTTTGGTTTTCCAGAGATATTACTTATTACCAAGTAGTATCAAGATTGCAAGGGTGAGTTGAGATGAGTTATAGATTGGTTAGAAGAGCTGTCAATTCTTGATACAGAAGTAACTCCACAGAGCAGGATGAGATTCTTAAACCCCTGGTTACTTACTGGTGTGCAAAGCTGCCATAACATACATCCACCAGTGACTCTTAAAATAGGTGGGATCTTCCTAAAGTTGAGAATATAGTCCAATCCTTACTATACCCTTATAACTGGGGCTAACTTCACTATCCTGCACATGCTTACCCTATCGGTATTGCTTCAAGGCAGGGGCCCACTGGCTACTTGGTTTTTTTGTAGTCTTATTGGTACACAGTCACACTATTTGATTACACAAAGCCTAAGGCTCCTTCCATTCAAGGGCAGAGTTGATGAGTTGTAACAAGAGACCGCTTGGCCTTCAGAGCTTAAAATATTTACTGCCTGGCCCCTTTAAGAAACTCTGTCAAACCTGCTTTGAAGGAATATTTTACAAAAATCAGACTCTCCTTGGTTCCGAACTAAGTCAGCATCAGGAGGCGACATTCTCTTGCTGATAAGAGGAGAAAGTAAACTTAATAGCCATTTTTCCTCAATGGTGGTATCTCTGCCTCCAACTCTCTCTAGAAAGCTGATGTCAGCAGTGACCTCAACTCAGATTTAGTCACCTGTCATCAGGGTGAGCCCACACCAGGTCTGAGCTAAATGCCATGGTCATAGGCCCATTCCTCTGCACTTAGCTGAACTACTCTGGGAAATCCAAATAGAAAAAAACGTAACTTGTTAGAAATAAAGCCTGTCTTGATTCATTTTAAATCTTTATTAAATACCTAACATTAAATTTGTCTTACTAGTATAACTCTGCATTAACGCACCATAAAATTTTAGGTAACAGTTTTGGATTTTAGGTCAGATTCTACCACAACCGGATTGTGTAACCCTGAGCAAGTTGCTTACTGCTTTGTGTCTATCCACATCCTCACCTGCAAAAATCGGCTCCGAATCTCGATATTTAAAAATCTCATCCTGTTATTTCTAAAAGTAAGAAGTTTCTGAAAAGACTTTCAGCTTTTCAACTCTAGTATTGTCTATGTGCTAAGGTGCTTCATTCATAACAACACTGGGTTATAAAACTAACTTTTGCTATTCAATACAAATGAGCTATACCCATTTTTACCTTAATCAGAATGTCATCTAAGCAAAATCTGTAGGAATCACAAAATTGGAACCCATTAGAAAGTATTAATCAAAAGACATTCCTTGCTTTATGAGCTTTTATCTAAATCTCCTATGTATTAACTAAAAGACATATAGCAGTAAAATTGTTCCCTGCAAAATCTGGACGTACAGTTGACCCCTGAACAATACTTGGGTTGGTACACCAACCCCCTGTGCAGTCGAAAACCCACATGCAACTTTAATTCACCAAAAACTTAACTACTAATAGCCTACTACTGACCAAAAGCCTTACCAATAACATAAACAACTGACGGATATTTTGTATGTTAATATATTACGTACTATATTCTTACAATAAAGCTAAAGAAAATATTAAAGTCATAAGAAAGGAAAAATACATTTACATTACTGCACTGCATTTATCAATACTGCAAATTTACATTGTTTGACTACAAGATAAATCCTCTGTCTGAAATGGGGTTGGGGGGCAACCTCTGCTGCAGACCTCTATCTACAGTACATATGGAACAAATCGACTTTTTTTTGTAATGTCTTGACTTTTCTCTGCTTCTTGGGAGCACTTCCAGCATCACCAGTGGCACTTCATACGGGACCCATGGTGTTATTTAAGGTTTATGGTATTGCATTAAGTTTGATGAAATCTGTTTACTGCTATAGGCAATTTACTGGACAGACAAAAGCAGAGTGATTTTTTCAAGCAGATACTGGCAACATTTGAGCTCACTGCAAAAGCAACAGCAAGTGGCTACAAAATTATTACAGTAGTACCATATCTACTACAGATAATTTTATGCAACTATGATTTAATGCTACATCTTTGCTTGTTTACATTTATCTCAGTTGCAAATGGCTCCATGTAAGATCTGTGTTTGTGTACGGTTTGATAAATTTTAACTTTCTGTAATAGATTTGTGTATATTTTATGGTAGTAAATGATAAACTAATATCTACACATATGCATTCATGGCATAACTTTTTCTTAATTTTTTCAATATTTCTAGGCTATGCAAGTTTGCTGTTTTTCAAATTCTTGCAAATCTCAAAACAATTTTCCAATGTTTATTTGAAAAAATTTGTGTATAAATGGACCCGTGCAGTCAGATCCATATTGTTTAAGGGTCAGCTGTACTTGCTAAATGTGTAGAACCGGATTGTCCATCACAATCTACTTCGATAATGGAAAAGCTTTTATTTGCACTGTCCAATACAACAGACTCTAGCTACATGTAGCTATTGAGCACCTGAAATGTGGGTAGTAAAACTGAGCAACTAGATTTTAAAGTTTATTAAATACTGATTAATTTTAGCTTAAATTTATCCAGATATGATTAGTGGCTACAAGCAGTTTAAGTCTAGAAGATCACAAAATATTAGAATGTAACAATCCACTGTTTTCTGCTACATAACGTTTTCTGTACCCCTAGCCTTTAAGTGAGATTTTAAAAAGCATATTTTTGATGTTATACTATTTTCAGTCCAAGTATATGAAGTGTTTCAAGAGAGTCTATACAAATAAAAACGATTTTTTTAAAAAATGAGATGCCCTGAATCCAACATTACACCAGTAAAGAATTGAGTATAGGAAATAGTATCACAAACACTAGAATATTCACACAAGAACTCTTCTCTATATTGCCACACTTCTGTTCCTGATCAACCCCTACCCCAATAAAGTCCCATCCCATACTTACCCACAAACATCAATTTTAAATTGGTCCTAATATATTAAAAGTAAGTACGACTACACACTTAACTAAATGGGTCCACTATATTCCCAAAACATTTCCCAATATTCTTTCTAGATTTTTCAAGAGCAAAATGTACCAGACTTTTCTGTATCTCCCAGTCTTAGCTATCTGATGTTAGCTGATGTTAGCTATCTGATGTTCCCTAACTGCATGGTTATTTCAGTCACAATTCCTGCATCAAATTCAATTCTCTGATGGTCTGCCTTGCTCCCTCTGTTACTACTAAATCCGGAGAAATAAAATATCCAAACTACTCTTTTGGGCTCTGTAAAGTAATGCTGTCCCTGGTCCCTATTTCTGGATTTAATCAGTAAATTATTTCATCAAGATCTTCGAAGTTCAAAAGTTCCTATCACATGTACAATCAGATTCCAAATAACTTTAAGCTTTCATTAAGCAAGCTTCTAAATTCAGACTAGTAAACTAATTTAACTATCCGTCAAAAACTTGACAGACTATTTGGGAATGAGAAATGTATTTCTTTGCTACCATTTGTTTTGTTAAAAATAGAGCTTAAACAACATATGCCAAGCACTAGTGACATAAAAATAAATAAGAATCAGCCCCTGCCCTTGAGGAGGTCACAGCAAAGCAAGAGATTTATATAAACAAATATAATACATGAGATGAACAATATTTTAAAAGTTTGCATAAAGCACAGCAGGAACCCACTTATGGCAACAGGTTTACCTGCGTAGGAGGTCATGTCTGTCTGATTCCAATTGCAGACTCAGAACATAGTCACCGGTGGACTCATATCTCTTACGTGAATAAAAGTGTTATCTTCACCTGAAAATCCAGTTAAGTCCCTTTCAGCTCTTGGAATTATAATTTTGTGATTAAACTACTTTTACATCTATCTAGAAGAAACGTGGAAGTTAGGGAGCTGGTTTTATGAATGAGGAGCGTACTTAAAAGGTCCTACCACAGTGCCTAGCACACCAGGGAGAATTAGACACATTTTTGCAGGAAAAAAGAACGTAAAGGCAGCTCTCATAGTGACTTCTCTCATTTCTCTCCTAATAATTAGCAAATTTTAGAATATCAGGACCACTTCCGCCCTTAATCACCCACCAAAGACACTGAGCAGCATCATTCAATCGCTCACACAAATGTGCAAGTGCGTTCACAGCGCCAAAGAAGGGGTGGGTGGAAATCTTAAACTGCTCTTACAAGCACTGGTAACAGTTTGGGAAAATATGTCCTACAGCATCCCACGCGTAGGTGAACTTGGGCTCTCCATGTGTTCAGTTTGAAGGACATCGACCACACACACCAATCAGCCCAGCAGTGGACGATTCTACCACCATCGTCTTGTATCTGAAATTGTTACAGCGCTTCTCCGGTCACCCCCACCGGCCTCAAAGCCAAACCTTTAAGAGGACGGAGGCAGGAGAGCTAATCTGATCCTGAGGTCAGAAGACACGAGGCTGTGCAGCAGACGGCGCGGCGGACACGCGGGTGTGCAGGGCCGGGAGGGGCTGGGGTGGTGCGAGGTGACTCGGGGCCCGGAGGTCAGCTGCAGCAGCCGGGTCCCGACGCCTCGGAGGCGTGGCGGCGGGACGGCGAGCGCCCCCGTTCCGGCGGGTCCGCCGCCACCAGTGGGCGCCCCGACGGTCTGGGCCGGGGTCCGCCACGGGCTCCTTACCCGTAGTAGCGGAAGGCATTAATGATCTTCCAGAAGTGCTCACGCTCAAGCCTCTCCTCCTCCTCCTCGGTGCTGCGCGTGGCCGCCGCCGCCGCCGCCGAAACCGCCGCGGCCGAGCCCCAACGCCCAGCGGAAAACTGCACTTCCACCTCCTCGCTCCCACCGCCGCCTCCCCCGCAGCCCTCGGGCAGCCGGGAGGTGGGTGGCGGAGGGCGCCGCCGTCGCTGCATCGCCGCCGCGGCCCTCGGCCTGGCTCGCTTGCGTCTCGCCGCGACCGACAGCGTGGTGGCGGCTGCTTGGCCTTCCTCTAGACGGCGCCCGCCGCGGACATGCCCCCAGCTGGCGGCGCGCTCCGCCCCCGCCACCCTCAGGCCTCCATCCGCGCTGGGCTCCGCCAGGTCTTCAGGGCTCCCAGAACCAACGCGCATGCGTGTGCCGCGGTACGCGGAGGGCCCGTGCGGTCTGCGCTCATTTGCTGCCGGGCTTCGGAGACAGCGCGCTGACGTCACGACCACGCTTCCAAGGGCGGGGCCGAGGCCCTAGGGCGGTGGACGGAGGAGGAGCTCGTAGGTGGAGCTCGTAGGTGGGGTGGGGCTGGCGCCGCAGTTACCTGTGCGCGGCCGCGTGGGTGGGCCTTAAGAGCCTGCGAGTGCCGGATTGCGGAGCGGGAAGCTGAACGCAGGCCCAGGCACTAGTAAAGAAGGGAAAGGCAAAAAGGAAAAGTTCGGCTTTGATGAATTTATTAGGAATTTTTATTTCAGAAAGTCTAGAAGGAACCTCTTGTATCCATCCTAATTTAAATTTTAATTCGCTTCCTAAATAAATTCCTATTTTTAATTAAGGGGGTGGGGAGTGAGCGCCATCTTTTCATTCTTTTTTTCTTCTCCCCCCCCCCCCCCCCCCTCTCCCGCCCAGGCTGGAGTGCAGTGAGTGGTGCGATCTCGGCTCCCTGCAACCTCTCTGCTTCCTGGGTTCAAGCGATTCTCCTGCCTCAGCCTCCCGAGTGGTTGGGATTACAGGTGCGCGCCACCACGCCCGGCTAATTTTTGTATTTTTAGTAGAGATGGGGTGTCACCACGTTGGCCAGGCTGGTCTGGAACTCCTGGCCTCAGGTGATCCACCCCCCTTGGCCTCCCAAATCGCTGGGATTACAGACGTGAGCCATCGCTCCCGTCCCATCTTTCCAGTCTTTAGGGGCTTGCGACAGTCCTAATTCCTCCCTTACTGAGGATAGCAGCAGATGAGAAAAATGCGAGGACTTTCTATCCAGCTGCTGGTCTTGGGAAGACCGTGACACCTACCAGCATCTAAGGGTGGCTCTTGGGAAATAACTAAGTTATTCTTAAGAAATAACTTATTCTATTCAATTTAATCCACCACCTGGCAAATGAGTCTTACAAAATAATGATAAAAGGGAAAGATTGCTTTATTCAAAGGGTTAAATATGCCCAGTGACCACAAAGTTTGTTAAAAAGTTACAGCCATATTGAAAGTGAAGTGGCTTCATATTTTCATAATTTAAATTAATAGTTGAAATAAAAGTAACCCTCAAAATGACTTATATTAACATTTTTATATAAAAGTTTTCTAAAATGTGAGTCTATTAATAGTAATGCAGTAATACATGTTTCAAAATTCAAAAAAGTGCAAAGGATTACAAATATGAATTGGAGACAATCTCGCTCTGTTGCCCAGGCTGGAGTGCAGTGGCACCATCTCAGCTCACTGCAACCTCCCCGACTTCCAGGCTCAAGCGATTCTCCTGCCTCAGCATCCCGAGTAGCTGGTATTACAGGAATGCGCCACCACACCTGGCTAATTTTTGTACTGGCCAGGCGTGGTGGCTCACGCCTGTAACCCCAGCACTTTGGGAGGCCGAGGCGGGCAGATCACGAGGGCAGGAGATCGAGACCATCCTGGCTAACACAGTGAAACCCCTGTCTCTACTAAAAAATACAAAAAATTAGCCGGGTGTGGTGGCGGGCACCTGTAGTCCCAGCTACTCGGGAGGCTGAGGCAGGAGAATGGCCTGAACCCGGGAGGCAGAGCTTGCAGTGAGCCGAGATCGCGTCACTGCACTCCAGCCTGGGCGACACAGCGAGACTCCGTCTCAAAAAAAAAAAAAATACTAAAGTAGAGATGGGGTTTCACCATGTTGCCCAGGCTGCTCTCCCTGAACTCAGGCAATCCACCTACCTGGGCTTCCCAAAGTGCTGGGATTACAGGCATGAGCCACCACGCTCGGCCAAATGTGAATAATTGCTTTACCTCGTCCCTAGCCAACTATGTTCCTCTCCAGACACAATATACCAATTCTTTGTCGATTCTTCCAGATTTTCTATCTAATGTCTATTTTTCCAAACACTAATAGTAGTAACTTTCTAATACTGTTCTCATATACACGTGCACGCAAGTTATACATGTAATTCGTTACATGTATTGATATAGGTCTCAATGACCTAATTGATAAAGGCCGGAATGTCATGGATGAAGATAATCAGCTCCATACTTTGCAATATCCTCGGAGGTACAATAAACATTTTCAAATTGATGTCATGTGCAGAGGCTTGCTTGACTCTGTTTCCTAACTTGTTAAGTCTTAGAGTCTGTGTCATGAAGGTGCTCAACTTTAAACTCAATTGTGATCTTACAGGTGGCGAAACCAGGGAATCAGAGATATTAAGTGATCTTCATACACCCACCCATGTCTCATACCTATATTTTATCAGTATTTGTTTAGGACTGTGACTGTACTTTTTAAATATTATGCAAGCTAACATTCGTTTATTTAATATTTTTCAAATTGTTTTCCCAGTTTATCACCTTATTTGTCCCTTAGCTCTGTGAACTAGATGTCATTATTATCTTGCTATAAGAAATGAAGAAATCGACTCAAAGAAATTAATTTTCCTGCCCAGGGACACATAAATAGCAGGGCTGAAGTTAACTCATTCATTCATTTATTCTTTTTTCTTTTTTTCAACAAATGTATTGATTGCCTTCTGTGTTTCTTTGCCCAGAGCTGAAGGCAGCAGAAGCTGGAAGTATGGGCCTCTCATTCTCACTTCGCCACCTAGTAACTCCATGACCTGTATGAAACATTATGTAAAGCCTCAATTGCAATGTTTCTTATATTCCTTTTTCTTTTCTTTCTTTTTTGTGTTTATTTGTTTGGGGGAGGTGGGGAGGACAGAGTCTGGCTCTGTCACCCAGGCTGGAGGGCAGTGATGTGATCATGGCTTACTGAAGCCTCGATCTCCTGGCCTCAAGTGATCCCTCCACCTCAGCCTTTTGAGTATCTGGGACAACAGGCATGCGTCACCACTCCTGGCTAATGTTTTTTTAAATTGTTAATAGAGATGAGGTTTCATTATTTTGCCTAGGCTGGTTTTGAACTCCTGAGCTCAAGCAATATTTCTGCCTTGGCCTCCAAAGTATTAGGATTACAGGTATGGGCCACCAAGCCCGCCAATTGTAAAATTTATAAAATAGACATATTACCCTTTTTACAGGGTCATTGGGAGGAATAAATGAGATAAAGACTGAAAAATGCCTGGTATATAGGCTCAATAAATGTTAGTTACCTTCCCTGCTCTCAGTTGTCTTTAGAATAAAGTTTTAGCCTTGTTTTAAAACACTTTTCTTAGGACTTCCTTGACCTAAGTTCTTTGTAGTGAGTTTCTTCCATTAATATCTTCCCAAACTGTAGAGTGATTTGAGCTGCAAGATTTGGAATGTTTTTTATCAGGAGGAGACTAATTAATCTCTAGGAATTAATAAGTAAAAAGCAGCATTATACTTTTGTTAGTTATTCTGAAGAACTGTTGGCTAAGCACTTAAACTGCTTACATGCATTTGTATGCTGCTGCTAGGAACGTAACATGGTGCAGCCACTCTGGAAAAGAGTGCAAAGCAGGTTTGCTGTGCATTGGTTACCAGCTGAGTCTGGTGAGACAGAACACCCATGTGTACAAGTTACACGAAGTGAATTTATTATTTACAGCTAGGCAACAAGGGACAACAGAAGCATAGGATTCATTGTGGGCCAATCTCCCAAGACTCAGGAAAGCTGCCCCAGGAGGATGGAGTCTCATTTGTGTGTACCCCATTGGTACCACAGCTGAGTGACCCTGGAAAGCAGACCATCTTGGATTTTACATTCTGGAGGCAACATGACATGCTGGACTAAAATGATGAAGGACATCCTGTTTCTAGGAGGGACTGGAACAGAGCCTGGGATGTTTTAGCCAGTACCTCATCTCAGGATATTGCATTCCTAGCACATTCTACAGTTATTCTTGAGAACTATTAATACAAGTGAGAAACTGGGGAGAATTCGATCAGTCCAAGTCCGCTGTGAACTGTCATGCAAAAAGTATAGTGATTTTTTTTGCAAAACTGAATGTACACTTACCATACAACCCAGCAATTGCACTCTTAGAGATTTATCTCAGAGAAATGAAGACATGTACCCACAAAAACCTGTACATAAAAGTCCATAGCAGCTTTATTTGTAAAAGCCAGAAATTGTAAACAACCCACGTGTCCTTCAGCAGATGAATGGTTAAACAAACTGTAGCATATCCGTA
The DNA here is from genome assembly GCF_003255815.1 of Theropithecus gelada. Taxonomy (NCBI): domain Eukaryota; kingdom Metazoa; phylum Chordata; class Mammalia; order Primates; family Cercopithecidae; genus Theropithecus; species Theropithecus gelada. The sequence goes on from NC_037683.1 coordinate 88,504,253, forward strand.
CCGTGGAATACTACTCAGCAATGAAAAGTAATGAACTCTTGACATATGTAATAACTTGGAAGAATCTCAAAGGGATGATGCTGAATGGGAAAAAAAAAAAAAGCAGTCTCAAAGGGTTACATACTGTATGATTGCATTTATTTTATTTTATTTTTATTTTTTTAGATATAGGGTCTCACTCTTTCACCCAGGCTGGAATGCAGTGGTGTGACAGTGGCCCAGTGCAGTCTTGAGCTCGTGGTTCAAGCGATGTTCCTGCCTCAGCCTCTGTGAGTAGCTGGGACTATGGATGTGTGCCACCACATCGGGCTGATTTTTTTTTCTTTTGTGAGATGGAGCCTTGCTTGGTTGCCCAGGCTTGTTTCGAACTCCTGGCTTCAAGTAATATGATTACATTTATATAGCATTTTCAAAATGACAAAATTATAGAGATGAAAAACATGATTAGTCACTGGGGGTTGGGGGTGGTGGGGAATAAGGGCAGTGTCTGTGTTTATGAAAGGGTAACTCACAGGAAACTTGTAGTAGAACTGTCCTGTATCTTGGCTACAGCAGTGGTCACAGAAATCTATACACGAGATACAATTGCATGAAAATGAAGGCGTTTCTCTCAGTCCACTTTGGCTCAGGAGACCGCCTCACAAAATATAAAATAAAATTTTAAAATTAATATACACACCAACTCACATACAAATGAACACCACACACAGATTCATCCATCTGGTGAATTCAAATAAGGTCCATTAATTATATCAGTGTTAACTCACTAAACTCCATGCTCTATTGTCTGAACCAGGAAGACTCAACTTGTTTTCCCAGTCATACCAATGAAGTTACTCCATCATTATTTTCAAGGATGGTTCATAATCAATAAATGTTTGTAAGTAAGGGTTTTGAAATGTGCAAGTCTACTCATCTATTAATCCTAAGTATATATACATATTTTTAAACATCAACGTTTAGCAGCTACTAAATATATTTTTATTAGCCTCACATTTCTCGGTTAAATGCCTCATTGAAAGTTTGTAATATGTATTATGTTGGTTTTAGCTGACCTTTTAACTGCCTTGCCTTGTAGACTATATGTCTGAGGGCAGGAGGCACATCTGTTTTGTCCGTGCTTGTATCTCCAGAATCTAGCAAAGTGAGATTTTTCTATAACCACTTTTTGAAATGAATAAATGAATTTACAAGTGCCAGACGCTGCACTAAACCCTGTAATGTATCATTGCATATAACTTAATGCAATGGTATCATCTTTTTTGGTTTTTTGTTTGTTTGTTTGTTTTTAAACCGGGACTTGTTGTGTTGCCCGGGTTGGAATAGCTGGGAGCCCCCGACACACACTTTTTAAAAAACCAATGAGCACACTATAATTAAGTACCTTGCTCAAAGTCATTTGATTAATAAGCAAAGCCTCAATTTGAAAGCAAGCCCAAGAAATGATTACTGGATCTACTGCCTCTGCTAAAGTTGGTCTTGTCTATCTTTAAATAAGTTTCATTAAGTTGTTTTACTTCTGGAAATCTTATTAATTTGTAAATAATTGTTGTTTGTAGTGATTTAGCATTTTAGTTGGGTAAGAAAATACATATTTTTCTGACCAAAACTGAAAGACTAGATTGCCCACGGAGTCTGTTTACAGAGAAAATAAACAATTTCTTACGCTTTATGTTAAAAATCTAGTTTATATATCAACAATGACTCAAACTGCTGTTGATCTAGAACCTCAAGGAAAAAGGCAAAGGCAAGTAGGGGCTTTTTTCACTTAATACAAGGGCTCCCTTACAATTCTCATCATCATTCTAGGATTTATTATTTTTACTCCTGGGATTCCTCTATTAATTCTGTTCTTTATGCAAAACTGTCTTTGACTGAGAACTAGCTAGTTTTGCCTTTGTATTCTTTGTTCTTGTCCCTGGATCCACACGAAGGATATTGTAATTTGCTCTTAAAATAATAAGAATGCTCTCCACTATGGAGCTAGGGATATGATTCCTGTAAATAGTCACCTTGTGCCTTTAGTGAGTTTTTCCATTTAAATATTTTATACAATAATTAAATTGTTTTTTGTCTTATTACTCCTGGTGACTCATAGAACACCTTTAGTGAATTTTTATATTCTTTCTTAATCACAGGAACCAGAATCCAGTTGCAGTTTTTGTATGCACGTAGTTTTAACGCGCTCAGTGGTTATTCTCAAACTTGGAATGAAAATTCTATTATTTTTGTTAATTTTCGAGGGGATGGTTAAAAAGTGAAGTGAAATGGATCTTATGTAACTGATTAGTGCTAAGTGAGTTCACAGAGAAACATCATAGGGTATGTACTGTCAGGAATAAGTCTCTCTAGGGGTCCTACAGTGGTCCCTACAAAGATATCTTTACATCCCATAACCTTTACATCTTTTTGTTGTTGGGGAACATTTCAAGTTAAAAGAATACTCTGAACTGACATTATTCAATGCTTTCCCGTGCATGCTTAGGGTATTAGCCAAGCAACTGCACCCTAATAAAACATTTTGGGCATGTATGTATGTATGTATTTGAGACCAGGTCTTGCTCTGTTGCCCAGCCTGGAGTGCAGTGGCATGAATATGGCTCACTGCACCCTGGACCTCCTTTGTTCAAGCCATCCTCCATCCTCAGCCTCTCAAGTAGCTGGGACCACAGGCATGCAACACGATGCCCTGCTAATTTTGTTTATTTTTTGTAGAGGCGAGGTCTCACTATGTTGCCCAGGCTGGTCTCCAATTCCTGGATTCAAGTGAACCTCCTACCTTAGCCTCCCAAAATGCTGAGATTAAAGGTGTGAGCCACTGTGCTCGGCTGAATTATGAATTTACTTCCCCAAGAAGCATCAAAATAATAATCATGGGGGAAAATGTCAGAATTTGGTTGGACTTCCTTATATTTATCTTACAGATTATTTTTGTTTTTTTAAATTACTTTTAGTGGCAAAGATGTACCACAGGATGTCCAGGGCAAAAGCCCTATAAAATTCATCTGAAAGCTCTGCCAGAAGCACAGATTTGTGTTTTGTCTGAGGCCCTCATACAAGTAAGAAAGGCACTTTCTACTTCCTTCTTCACTGCAAAGCCAGTCTCCAAGATCTTGGCCTGGTTTTATGATCTGGACCTGACCTTTTCTGAAATTATTAATAAAAGGTAAGAGTGGGCTATCCTATTTGAATTAGCAGAATCACTCTAACACCCTATCATGACTCCTATCTCTCTATTTAAAATCCTTTCAGTCTCTGGAAGGTTCCCCTCTACCCAACGCTTAATGAGTGATACCTGCAGTCCACCTTTGCTACTTCAAAGTATGAACCCTGCACCAGCTCATTTATATCTCCTGGGATACTCTTAGGAATGCAGTATCTCACACCTCCCCTACTGAATCTGAATTGGCATTTAAACAAGATCCCGAGGTGATTCACAGGCACGTTAAAGTTTTGAAAAGCACTGCTCCAGCAGAACATATACATCTCAGTCCATATACATCTCAGAACATATACATCTCGGTCCATATATGATAGATTAAAACCTCATATATGGCCAGGCATGGTGGCTCATGCCTGTAATCTCAGCACTTTGGAAGGCCAAGGCAGGCATATCACCTGAGGTCAGAAGTTCAAGACCAGCCTGGCCAACATAGTGAAACATTGTCTCTACTAAAAATACAAAAATTAGCCAGGCATGGTGGCGCTGGCCTGTAATCCCAGCCACTTGGGAGGCTGAGGCAGGAGAATCGCTTGAACCCTGGAGGTGGAGGTTGCAGTGAGCCAAGATTGCACCACTGCACTACAACTTGGCCAATAGAGTGAGACTTTGTCAAAAACAAACAAACAAAAAAGAACCCTCATATGTATTGTTTTCTCTGGGAACCTATGTCAGGATGCTCTAAACAATATGAACAGAATACCCAACTAAAACCAGCTTAAACAATATAGACATTTACTATGTAAAATAAAATGAAGTTTCAAGCTGTAATAACCCTAGGCTGGGTCATCAGTACCATCAAGGACCCAGTTTTTCTCAGGCTTTTGCTCTGGTATTTTTAGCATGTTAGTTTAGTCTCCCATGATCAAAACATGGTTGCCACAGTTCCAGGCATCACACCCAGATACAGCAAATCCAGCAAAGAAGAAGGTGTGTTTCCTCCTCCATATGTCTCTTCTTCTGTAGGGATACTTTTCTTGGAAGGCCCCCAGCAGATTTCCCAGAAGTGTATCACGTTCTAAATAATAAACAAAAAATATAGAATTACCTTATCTGGCTTAGACTAAATATCATCTTCATGGTTCTGAAACACATGATACCTGATACCTAATCCAATCAAATCTCTCTCATCTCTTATCAAGAAGAAGGGTGGGTTGGGCACAGTGTCTCACACCTGTAATCCTAGCACTTTGGAAGTCTGAGGTGGGAGGATTGCTTGGGGTCAACAGTTTGAGACCAGCCTGGGCAACATGCAAGAAATTGAAAAATTAGCCCTAACTACTCGGGAGGCTTGAGGCAGGAGGATTACCTGAGCCCAAGAGTTCAAGGGTGCAGTGAGCTATGATTGTACCACTGTACTCCAACCTGGGCAACAGAGAGAGACCCTGTCTTTAATAAAAAATTAAAGCATGAAAGAAGAAAGGCAAACAGTGGGGTAGAGATGGGAGAGTTTGCTTCTAAGAAGACAAGTGAAAATAACTTTATCTTCGTGTTTAAACAGAAAAAAAAAACCAACTAAATCTTCTTCAAGGAATGAGTTCTCTCTGATTTAATATATACCCACACTATAAGCATAATTAACTAAATATGTATATTTAATTAATGTTTGGCTTTGGTTTACTTTTTTTTTTTTTTTTTTTGAGACGGAGTCTCGCGTTGTCGCCCAGGCTGCAGTGCAGTGACGCGATCTCAGCTCACTGCAAGCTCCACCTCCTGGGTTTACACCATTCTCCTGCCTCAGCCTCCCGAGTACCTGGGACTACAGGCGACTGCCACCTCGCCCGGCTAGTTTTTTTGTATTTTTTTTAGTAGAGATGGGGTTTCACCTTGTTAGCCAGGATAGTCTCGATCTCTTGACCTTGTGATCCGCCAGTCTCGGCCTCCCAAAGTGCTGGGATTACAGGCTTGAGCCACAGCGCCCGGCCTGGTTTACTTTTTTGTGTTCTATGCTCTATGCCCAATGAAATGCTGGTGTGTGCTTTACTTGCTAATAAATACATTGCATAAAAATTATTTGGGTCAGGGCTTAGTATAGTCCAGTCATTGGGCCAACACTTTTTAACTAATCTGCCAGCCTCCAGACTTTCCTCCAGTGCCACTAGATATAGAGTGACTCCAGATTATTCTTTTTTCAATAAATAACTTTTTTGTCCAATGTGAATTGATTATGTTACTCTTCTGATTCAAATCCCTCCATGGTGTTCCACTGTTTATTGGGCAGAGTCTTAAGTTCCCTGACATAACATATAACGTCCTTCCCATGTGGGCCACGGGCCATCTTTCCAGTCAATCCCATGACTTCCCTCTCAACCCCTTACCTTATCATCCCCCAAAGAGTCACTCCTCAGTTACTAAGTTTCTCACACTGCTAAAATATCTGGTTCCCCAGTAGAATGTGAACTCATTTAAGGCATAGGTTGTCCTTGGTCAGCACTGTGCCTTGCACAGTGAGGGCAACCTGTAAACATACAATGAACATGTATAGAGCAGGCATTGACGAACTTCTATAGCAGGGGTCCGCAACCCCCAGGCCATGGACCAATATCATTCGGTGACCTGTTAGGAAACAGGCCACACAGGAGGTGAGTGGTAGGCAAGCAAGTGAAGCTTCATCTGAATTTACAGCCACTTCTCATCGTTCACATTGCCTCCTGAGCTCCACCTCCTCTCAGATCGGCTTTGGCATTACATTCTCATAGGAGCATGGACCCTATTGTGTACTGCGCATGCGAGGGATCTAAGTTGTGTGCTCATTATGAGAATCTAATTCCTGATGATCTGCCACTGTCTCCCATCACCCCCAGATGGGGCCGTCTAGTTGCAGGAAAACAAGCTCAGGAGTCCCATTGATTCTACATTATGGTGAGCTGTATAATTATTTCATTATATATTACAATGTAATAATAATAGAAATAAAGTGCACAATAAATGTAATGCACTTGAATCATCCCAAAACCATCCCCCTGCAACCCGGGGTCTGTGGGGAAAATTGTCTTTCATGAAACGAGTCCCTGATGCCAAAAACTTGGTGGCCACTGTTCTACAGAGAATCAGTGCATAAACATTTTCAATTTTGCAGGCCATGAGACCTCTTACAACTACTCAACTCTGCTGTTATAGCATGCAGACAATCACAGAGAACACAAAAAGGAGTGATATGACTGCGTTTCAACAAAACTTTTTTTTTTTTTTTGATAGGGTCTCACTGTGTTACCCAGGCTGGAGTACAATGGCATGATACTGGCTTACTGCAGCCTCAACCTCCCAGGCCCAGGCAATCCTCCCACTCAACCTCGTGAGTAGCAGGGACCACAGGCATACACCACCATGCCCAGCTAATTTTGCATATTTTTTATAAAGACGGGGTTTTGCCAGGTTGCCAAGGCTGGTCTTGAACTCTTGGACTCAAGTGATCTGCTCGCCTTTGCCTCCCAAAGTGCTGGAATTACAGGCATGAATCATAGTGCCCGGCTAATAGAACTTAAAAAACAAAACAAAACAGGTGACTGGTTGAATTTGGCCAATAGGACATAATTTGCTGACCCTAACACAGATGAATAAATGTTGACAGTAAACATGAATGCTACTGTAAATGACTTTCTCCTGTTTTCCCATACCACCTTGAGGCCTTTCTAGGCCTCAAACATCATGTCTGGGTCATTCATTACTAACATATCTGCCAGATGATAGTTCCCCAGTGTCTGGGCCTATTGGCCCTTCCCCTGGCTCTTTCAAAAAAGTCTAAATAGGGAAAGTATAAAACCAACAGCCACAGCAGGATATTTCCCACATACCAGAGAGTCTGAAAGTTCACCCTAAATTTTATAGTGTAGGAACCCACCTATGGACCTCTATGTGGGTTGAATCATTTCTCTTCTGAACGTCAATTAGCTAAAACTCTGGATTTAAAATGTAAAACGTTGAAGCTGGAACCATAACTAGGAATGTGTCAGAATTTTATCTTCCTAAAATCTCTAGAAAAGTCAATGTTTCCTGGTGTGTGTGTGTTGGGGGGTAGTGATGTTTCTTTCTCATGTTTGAGGTTTCTATCTACAGAAAGGGAGTTCAATCAAGCAACTGTCCTTGTCTTCTATTCTTTACTCATCCTGTTTGGGAAAGGTAGAGCAAATCGTCTGATTGGTACATCTGGAAAGAATAAACTGGGCTTGCTTGGCTCAGCCCCTGACCTTATTTTTTCCTCCTAGGATTACATTTGCTTACATCAAGCGCAATTTCTTCTCTGTTACTCATTCCATAAAATTCTTCCTACTTGTCCTCATTTAGTGCTGCCTATCATGATGTAAGTCTGACTATTTCTGGATAGAGTTAGGAGGCTCCTTTTACTCTCACATTAACATATTTCTTCCAGCTTAGCTTTATTGCCTATGATTAAGCAGACATTTTGGCCACCATCAGTTTGTTCTTTGTCTTATTGTTTAATCTCTTCTGAGCCCAGTGGGAAAGAAGGGAGTGTATAAAGATACCTTCTTACATTCGGTATTCTTGATATCCTGGCATCTGCAGCCTCACTGTCCAGGGAGAGATTGACTCTCCCAGGACTAGCTAGTTCCTAGAGATAGTCAACAACTCCTCTGTGCTTTTCATTTGCAAACTGAACAGTGCAGAACTCATATCTCCCAACCACCTCCTTTATCGAACTTTTATATACAAGCCAACTTTCCCCTGCCCTAATCAACCTAGGGCCAGGTACCACGCAACTCAGGGTAGTCCCTACACCCCAGAGACAGCTGAAATTATTAAAACTAACCAATCCTACATCTGCCTTGCCTTGCCTTTTTTCTTGCCTTGCTCCTTCCTTGCCTTGCCCCTCCCTTCCCCTCTCCTCCCCTCCCTTCCCCTCCTCTTCCCTCCCTTCCCTTCCTCTTCCCTCCCTTCCCCTTCCCTTCCCTCTCCTCCCTTGCCCTCCCCTCCCCTTCCCTCTCCTCCCTTGCCCTCCCCTCCTCTTCTCTGTCCTGTAGAAACGATGATAAAGGCTCATGCCCGTGGTTTCCTCTTGCTTCTTCTGCCTCCTGACCAACACTGGTGCTTCCCCGTGTGGCCCTGTGTGGCATGTTGTGCCCCCTCCCTCTTGGGAACTGTGAGTCACAAGCCATCTCTTCAGTGGCAGTCATCTCATCATCTGCTGGCCTCACCATACCTAAATAATAACATCTACATTTTAAAACAAGCTGTTGTTACTGGGCTCCACCAAAGGCCCAACAGATACCATTTTTCCCTTCACTCCTGATGTGTTTCTTTTGAAATCAAGAAGATGGAACAGAATTACCTAATTATCTAGGTCCTGATTAGCAATAATTTGCCCAGTTTTCATTTGTTTTTGAGATTCTTACTGCTGATAACTTATCTTAAGAATTTATCAATCTGCATCTCAAGTATGAAACATTCTTAAGTGTTGAGAACTAAGAGAAATGTAATTCATGGTCCAAGCCCTCAGTAAACTTATGGCCCATTGGGAAAGCAAAACTGGAAAATGTTAAACAGTTGAGACAATTTAGTGTTAAAACAGTATGGGTTAAGCAGGATGTAATGGGAATTAAAAAAAGGAAAGAACAGTTTGAAAGTGGCGTGACAGCTAGATCTCGAAGAGTAAACTTAACTCAAAGAAGCAAAGAGGTAGGAGTACTCCTTGCAAACCAATTCAAGTTGGTTTAAGCCAAAAGGCAAAAGGATTTATTGTTTGTAACTAAAAAGATCAGGCATAGGTAGATCTAGAGGCTCAAATTATATCATCATCAGGAACTTGTCCCTTGCTATTTCTTGGCTTTCCCAAACACTGTTCTTTTCTAAAAATTCTAACAGAAGCTCTAGGTGGGGCCAAATTGGACCAAGTTGGATCTTGTGCCCTTCACTGACTCAAGTGCTATAACCAAAGGCTGAGGTGCTCTGATTGGCCAGGTTTGGGTCACATGCTACCCTAGAGCTGGCTGCGGAGTCAGCCATTTCCAAATTTATGGACTCTAAGTAAGGGTCTGATGGTTCCCCCCAAAATTCTGAGAAATATTACCAAAAGGTAAAACTGATTCTGCACAGCAAAATACAACCATCTTTGGTGTAGTGGAAGAATAACAATATGAGCAAGGAGGAAAGGAAAGCAAAGACCTGTCTGATTATAAACCATGTGAAGAAGCAGGAGAAATCATATTCAATAATTCAGGTGGTATAAAACTATTAGGAACTTTACAAGTCAGACCAAAAGTTTGGATAAATCACTAAGCAATGGAGATTGTTTTTTAGATTCTAAAGCACTAGAGTCCTATGATGAAAGTAGTATTATGGAATGATTCATTAGACAAGAACCAGGGGATTAACTGTCATCAGTAGATGAGAAAATTGTTTAAAGAATCCTGAAATGGCATGATAAAGGTTTAGGCTAGACAATAATAGCAAAGGGAAGAGATTAAAGCAAAAATCCAGATAATATTTTCAAAGAAAAGACACTTGAACCCAGGAGGAGGAGGTTGCAGTGTGCTGAGATCGTGCTACTGCACTCCAGCCTGGCAACAGAGCAAGACTCTTGTCTCAAAAAAAAAAACAAAAAAAAAACAAACAAAAAAAACCAGTGTATCTATCTAGGTCGAGTGCAGTGGTTCACGCCTGTAATCCCAGCACTTTGGGAGGCTGAGGTGAGTAGATCACTTGAGGTCAGGAGTTCAAGACCAGTTTGGTCAACTTGGTGAAATCCCATCTCTACCAAAAATACAAAAATTAGCCAGGCGTGGCGGTGCTTATCTGTAATCCCGGCTACTAGGGAGGCTGAGGCAGGAGAATCGCTTGAACCTGGTAGCTGGAGGTTGCAGAGAGCTGAGATCACACCACTGCACTCCAGCCTGGGCGACAGAGTGACAGCCTGCCCACCCCCCCACACACATATATCTACCTAATTTTAGTAATTAAACTATTTGATAGGGATATCAATTATATATAGGCAGAAGGAAGAAAAGAGAGAGAAAATGAAAGATGAAAAGTCTATCAGGTAAAGATGTCTCTAGACTGGGAGAGAGCTGGCATTGGCACTCAGACAAAGATATTCATCTTTCTTTCCTAGTTTCCCTTCTCCGGGCACTAAATCAGAAGGATAGATTCTTCATTTTAGGAAACTAAAGTGATTAGATGATTTGGTAGATAGAAAGTAGAGAATGTAAGAGCGAGCAAAGAAGTAAAGTCTACAATGAAAAAAGAAAGCTGAGTACCAGCTCACAATTTCAAAACTATTGATTACTGGATTACTGGAGCACACATTAGCTCAATATCCGAAGAACTATAAGCCAACAGCTGTACTTGAATGTCTTACCCTTAGCGTTCCACTGCTACAAACTTTAGACTTTTTGTTTACATCTTTAGATAATAATAACTAATATATAAAGGCCATGTGTCCTGTGCCAGATTACTGTGATAAATGTAAAGCGTAGGTTAAAAAGTCTAATCTTCAAAGCAACTTTATAAAGCAAGTTTGTCATTATCTCTGTTTTACAGACAAGGTGACTAAGTCTCAAGACTTAGCTTCTTGAAATCACACAGCTAGATTTGATTCTGTTCTAAATGATGGACACCAAAGTTCTGCATTTTATTATTACATTATACTCTTTTCCAAACACATAGAGAAATACTGAAATTTCTTTTTGCAGGGTGACAATGTTCTAATCTGAAAACTAGGGTTTCTATTGCTAAAGAAGAAAGGGCTGATGGAAATTGTGAGGGCTTCTCTGCCACATCCAATAAATTAGCACAATCATTTTTTACTGTCGTGCTGGAACAGACCACTGTTTCTTCAGTTGAGTGCCAGATAAAGTAACTGACTTGCAATTAGGCATCACATTCTCTCAAGAGTCAAACCACATTTAGCACAGTGGGATGTTCATACTATATGTGCATTTGGGGGAGCTGATGGTTTGTCTTGTAAATTCACTTCTCATCTCATGTACCTGCTAGGTATGCGTTCATATTCTCTCCAACGCTCCCCGCCCCTCTATCTGTCTCTCTTTCTTACTCTCTCTCTCTTTCCTCTAAGCCTATGTAGTTGATTAGAATTTGATGCAATGGGATATGCTTTTTTTTTTTTTTCCTGCTCTCTTTTCCATCACTTTGTGAAATAATTTAGGACTTTAGGAAAGTTCTAAGAGCAGTACAGAAGGAGTTTGGGAGTGACTTAGCTGGCGATTCTACCTCTGGGTCTCTCACAAAGTTGAAATCAAGGTGTCAGCTGAGCTTCAGTCATCTGAAGGCTTGACTGGCGTTGGAGGACCTACTTTTGAGATGGTGCCTGTCACATGGCTGGCAAGCTGGTGCTGGCTGTTGGCAGGTGGTCCTGCTGTTTTGCCATATGGGTTTTTGCACAGAATAGCTTGAGTATTCTCACAATGGGTTGGCTGGTTTTTCCCAGAGCAAGCAATCCAAGAGAGCAAGGCAGAGCAGCTCAATCCAGTTTTACAGCTGGGATTCAGGAGTCCTTGCATAGGAAAAGGTGGGTGGTATGCATAGGTTGGATGATCTAATGTTGCAAAGGCTGAGGGCCACCCTTATATGGAGTTTTAGGTACTAAAAGAAAATATACATGTTCCACTGTACCCATTTGTTTTTTAATAAGGTGAAAATTATTAAATAATTAAAATGAATATCAAGGGAAGCCTTGAAGAGGAAAGAATAATAATTTTTAAAACTCCAAGGGTTATGAATGACTGCCTTTAGCCGTGGTGATAGGCTTAGCTCTGTCTTTTAATCTTTAACATCTTTAATATTTGCAGAATCCTTTAGAGTTTCTCAGGTGATTTCATAACTTGTTATTTGAATTTAAGAACAAATCTTAGGTTTGTAGGATGGAATGAGGAGAGTTGGGATTGAAAGATGGAGCTAATAATAGTGAACACCCACCAGGTACCAGACACTTGGCTAGATGCTTTATATTCATGAACTCTTTAAATAAAATACCAAGAGGTAGAAATGAATAATTTTAATTTTGAGGGAGGCTCAGCTTCCTTAGGCTTGGGGAGGTTAAATGACATGCTCATGGCCAAGCATCAGAGTCGGACTGAGAACCCAGCTTTCCCAGTCCCATGTGCTTTCAACTCAGCTGCTTCATTTTTCAGCATGACCAGTCATTGCTGTCACTTCCCTTACGCTCCATCCCTGACTTCCTCTTCCTCTTCTGGCAGCAAAGGACTCCCTAAAAGACAGAGGACCCTAAAAACGTAGACCGTTCCATGGTGGGCACGTCTATGCAAGTTTGCCGCCAAAGTCCAAGGAAGCTGAGAGGCCAAAGGAATAGCCTGACGAATTTCGTTTCTTAGAAAAAAAACATCTAGGCCGGGCGCCATGGCTCACGCCTGTAATCCCAGCACTTTGGGAGACTGAGGTGGGTGGATCACCTGAGGTCAGGAGTTCAAGGCCAGCCTGGTCAACATGGTGAAACCTCGTTTCAATTGAAAATACAGAAAATTAGCTGGGCGTGGTGGGGGGAGCCTGTAATCCCAGCTACTCAGGAGGCTGAGGCAGTAGAATTGCTTGAACCCAGAGGCAGAGGTTGCAGTGAGCTGAGATCGCATCATTGCACTCCAGCCTGGGCAACAAGAGCAAAATTCATCTCAAAAAAAAAAAAAAAAAGAAAAAAGAAAAAAGTATTTAATAAGGACTTAGGAACAGAAGCCTTGTCTGTGTCTTGGGCTGTGGCAAAACAAGATGGTGGATCCCTGGGCAGTTACTCTCCAGATCCACAGCTCATATTCCCTAGGGAAAGAGTGGTTCAGAAGGGACATGTAGTACAATTGAAGTATGATAACACCAAGATTGTTCGATCTAAGGGCAGGATTTATAGTACGTACCTGGTCTTACGTAGGGACAGTAGATAAACTGAAAATCTTAGAGGCCTTCTCAGACCTGGGGTTAATCAGAAGCCAACATGGTGGATTAGGCATTGAAGATGGAATTGCTTTGGCCTCCAGACAGGTCCACACTTATTATGCCCTAAACAATTTTTTTTTCCTTTTGTTTTGGTGACTGCTTTATTGCAAGCCTATTGGAAAGAAAAAAAAAAGAGAGAGAGAGAGACAGAAGGAAGTATATTGGATTGGAAAGGATAAGTAGTTCACAGTTTATACTGAAATAAACCCAACAAGTCTAGCTCTAACACTGACTACTTGAGTGGCCTCAAATAACATGTTGGTGCTTCATTTTCCTTTGTTGTCAAGTATAGTAACACTTCTCAGGGTTGCCCTACCTTTCATGGATATAGTAGAATAGGTGGCATGAATGGTGGAAAGCACTTTGTATTCCTATAGGTATTTGGGTGAAATAAATCATTTTCAGGCAGCATATATCATCTCTATTACTAATGTCTCAAGCTTTTTAATCACTCTTTTACCTTACAAATATGCTTAAATGTGATTTGAGTCAAAGTTTCCAACTGCAAGAAGTAAACATTACTTCTTCACATGGTTTGCGGCTTACTAAAAGCAATAATAGTAATAGCTGGGCATGGTGGCTCACACCTGTAATGCCAGCATTTTGGGAGGCCAAGGTGGGTGAATCAGTTGAGGTTAGGAGTTTGAGACCAGCCTGGCCAACATGGTGAAACCCCATCCCTACTAAAAATACAAAATTAGCTGGGGGTGGTGGCGAGTACCTATAGTCCCCAGCTACTCGGGAGGCTGAGGCACAAAAATCTCTTGAGCCTGGGAGGTGGAGGTTGCAGTGAGCTGAGATCACACCACTTCACTCCAGCCTGGGCAACAGAGTGAAACTCCAACTCAAAAAAAAAAAGATTAATAATAATAATACCTGAGATTATCCAATATAGATGTCAACTTTCCCACCAAATGAATCTGCTATTTCTAGCAGCTGTAGACCAGCTGAACAACACGTCCTAAATCTAGTATTATCAGGGTGATCATAGGCGAGAACAGGGGACCTTCTCTTCTGAGCCTTGCAGCACCTCTGCAGGACAGTAAGGACCACATAAAAATAGAGGTCTGGAAGAGCCGTCACCTTACATGCTCCACCTATCTGGGACTCCCAAACACTCAGCCAGTCATATCCTCAGTGAAGTCTGCGGAGCCCTAATTAGGGAAAAGGAGTCAAGCTAGTGGGAGCAGAGGAAAGCAAAAAGAAAAAGCAGATAAGCTCTAAGTCTGCCTTTCTTCGCAGTCCAGGACACATAGCCCTCCTATGCAAATAACTCACAATCTTCCTGTGCCCAGCTATCACCAGACCCTTGGCTGATAGAAAAATGCAAGTTAGCTCACTTCAGCCTTGGCATTACCAGTACTGCACATAGCTCTCTCCAGCACAAGCGCTGTCCTATAAAATCCCCAGCAAGTCTTTGTCTCCTTGTAGTCAGCTCCTTTCTTGCTGACTTGCCCATTACTTCCTTGCAACATAACTTTCATACTTTCTCTAATACATCTACCTTTCTTTATCTACAACTGTCTTGGTAAATTCTTCTTACTACCCACACCACCAACCCCATAGTTGGCTTTCACTCACGACAAAATCTTCTTCTTCTGACCCTCTCATTGTACTCCTGCCAATCTGGTAGACAACCACTTCCACCGGTAGGGTCCAGTGGTTAAGAGCATGGACTCTGAAGTCAAATTTGAATTTGGCTCTGCCAATACTTATGTGGCCTTGGTCAAGTTACTTAACATCTTTGTGCCTCATTTTCCTCATCTGAAAAATAATAGTATCTCCCAATAGAGTTTTTGTTTTATTTGTTTTGTTTTGTTTTGAGATGGAGTCTCGCTCTGTCACTCAGGCTGGAGTGCAGTGGCACAATCCTAATAGAATTTTATGAGTATTAAATGAGATCTATGTAGGGTGCTTAGAATGGTATGTGATAAGCACTCTACAGGTTATAGCTATTTGAGGTATAACCTGAGATACAGCTACTTGAAGTATAATCTGAGTTACCTCCTCAGAACTTCAAGACTCAGGTAAATGGCTGTTTAAGTAGAAAGTCTAATAAGCATTCACAGGCCAGGTGTGGTGGCTTACGCCTGTAATCCTAGAACTTTGGGAGGCTGAGGCGGGTAGATCACTCGAGGCCGGGACTTCAAGACCAGCCTGGCCAACATGGCAAAACCCCATCTCTACTAAAAATACAAAAGTTAGCCGGGAGTGGTGGCATAAGCCTGTAGTCCCAGCTACTTAGGCACAAGAATCGCTTGAACCCAGGAGTCAGAGGTTGCAGGGAGCTGAGATTGGGCCATTGCACTCCAGCCTGGGCAACAGAGTGACACTGTCTCAAAAAAAAAAAAAAAAAAAAAAACTTAGATAGAGAAGACATGAAGATCAGCATAGACCTAAACGAAATATCTTTAAGTACTGATATCATCAATCTTTGATGCCTTTGTGCTTTACACTACTCTATCCATCCACCTTTTGTAAAATAGGAAGAGGGACAAAAAAGTCAGTATCAGAATAAGTGAGCATCTGCAGAGTTCCTGCTGGGTCTCTCTTTTGCCTGGAGAAAGCAGCAACTCACTCGTGGAGATAAGTTCAAGGAGTGTCTTGAATTGACTAGCTACAGATTCCAGGTACTCCTCAATCAGCCTCCTGTGATAATACAATTAAGTGAGCACAGCATGTTCCAAAGTTAAAGGGCTTCTCTGATTGGTTCTTGGATTCTGAACTATGAAGCCTCTTCATAGAATATAGTGTGGGCAGCCAAGATGACAGAGGTGTAATTGCAAGCTACATGCATGATAGTCGCAGGCTGGGTCATAGAGTTTTGGGGCTAACTTCATAATACAGTATAGCAGGGTGGTTAAGAACTCACTATTTGGGCCATGCAAACTTGGGTTCCAAATCTGGCTCTAAAACTTGTAAGCCATGAGACTTTGGGTAGTTACTTTACCACTCAAAGCCTCATGTTGATATGGTTGTTATAATGGTTAAATAATGTACGTAAAGTATTGTCAAAATATACTTTTCAAAAGTTGAAAATATGACTCTCATACCAATATAAAGAGAACATGACTCAAAGATTCATTCATTTAACCTGGCAAGATGGCAAATCTTGTTCAAAGATAATTGGAGACAGCAAAGTATCCGTGGTGGCAGAAAGAAGAGTGTTTGAATAAGATCGTTAATTTGATATAAAACTGGTTAAGGTATAGAGCAATAAAACAGTAACTTTTAGAATGATATTTTCTACCAAAAAAATCATTTGCATCTCTAGTGGACAAATTTAATTTGTATCACAATCAGCAGTTCTCAAGTGGAGATGATTTTGCCCTCCAGGGGACACTTGGCAATGTTTGAAGGTATTTTTGATTGTCACAACTGTGTTGGAGTTGGGGGAGGTGAGTGCTACTAGCATCTAGTGGTAGTAGTTGGTAGAGAACAAGGATGATACTAAACATCCTTTGATGCACAGGACAGCCTCCCACAAAAGAACTATCCAGCCAACAGTACTGAGGTTGAGAAACCCAGGCTGTCAGCTTCTGCAAGTTAATATCTACCTTTATGAGATTTAAAATATGCTAATTAAGAGAAAACTCCAAGTGAAAGGTATACACTTATGAAGAATTTGATAACCATTGGGTGAGTTGGTTAGACAATGCTCAGATAACCCTGAAAGGACCTCTTTTGCTTATTTCCAAGTTTTAGAATTTTTTTTTTTGTGTGTGTGTGATGGAGTCTTGCTCTGTCACCCAGGCTGAAGTACCGTGGCACTATCTCAGCTCACTGCAACCTCTGCCTCCTGGGTTCAAGAGATTCTCCTGCCTCAGCCTTCTGAGTACCTAGGATTACAGGTGCCCACCACCACACCCAGCTAATTTTCTTTTTTTGTATTTTTAGTAGAGATGGGGTTTCTCCTGTCCGCCAGGCTTGTCTTGAACTCCTCACCTCAAGTGATCTGCCTGCCTTGGCCTCCCAAAGTGCTGGGATTACAGGCGTAAGCCACCACGCCAGACCCCAAGTTTTAGAAAATTTTCCTACAGCATTCGACACAGTACCTAGTCCATGATAGGTGCTGAGTAAATATTAGTTATTATTGTAAATTTACAGGCCACTAGGTAGAAGGCCAAATTTCCATTCAATAAGATAAGCACATTATTAGACTTGAGTCTGTGAAGTGCACTACAGTGGCCGTAGCACTGTTGGAAATTATTTTTGTTAGATTATTCCATCATAGTAACTTTGAGGTTTTAAGAAAGTCCTTCAGTATAACCTTCAGACAAACAGATGGTAGATCATGTCTAAAAAGCAAGCCATATTTTAAAATTATCTTGAAATCCTGGACTCAAAAAATCCAAGCCTCTCTTTCTGCCTGAGAAACTGTACCCTCAAATTGAGGATATCCAGCGTATCCTTAGGAAACCCGTTGACTGATGTAGAACAAGTATGGTAAGGTAAAATTTCAGGACTGTAGTCTGTGGCACTTGTGACTGGCAAAAACGTTTTTATTCTATGAGCAAATGGTATGTGCATTGAATCTGAGAAGTAAAAGGTGGCAAAAGTTTTTTTATTTTATTTATTTTTATTTTTTTAAAGGAAAGGAGAGCCATACAGTTGCCCAAATCCATCTTCTATAATTCAGTTGGATAATTCACCAAATAGGTGTATTAGTCTGGGTCCAATCAGGAGAGAAAAGCCAGTCAATAATGATGTGAACTGGAAGTTTAATATAAAGAATTATATAGGCCGGGTATGGTGGCTCATGCCGGTAATCCCAGCACTTTGGAAGGCCGAGGTGGGTGGATCACTTGAGGTCAGGAGTTTGAGGCCAGCCTGGCCAACATGGCAAAACCCCGTCTCTACTTAAAACACAAAAATTAGTCATGTGTGGTGGTGCACACCTGTAATCCCAGCTACTCAGGGGGCTGAGACATGAGAATCACTTGAGCCCGAGAGGTAGAGGTTGCAGTGAGCTGAGATTGTGCCAACACACTCCAGCCTGAGTGACAAGAGGGAGACTCTGTGTCAAAAAACCAAACAACAACAAAAAGAAGTATATAAAATCTTTCTATAAAATAAATGTAATTATTTTTTAAAATATAGTCTATATAAATTTAATAATAAACAGATAAATTATATATACATGTGTAAAATATATTTTAAGTAGATTTATTTAAATCTACTTAAATAGATAAAATATAAAACATTCATGCATTAAAAAGGGCTGTAGAAAATATATAACAAAAATACAATATATAGATACACATAAACAATTTAATAAATAAATATAATTAAATATTATATAAAATATAAACAAAGGATTGGCTAGTAAGAAGTAAAGAGGGAACTCTAAGAAGAGATAAAAGAACAGCTGGCCGAGTGCAGTGGCTCACGCCTGTAATCCTAGCACTTTGGGAGGTTGAGGCGGGTGGATTACCCGAGGTCAGGAGTTCAAGACCAGCCTAGTCAACATGGTGAAACCTTGTCTCTACTAAACATACCAAAATTAGCCGGGTGTGGTGGCGCATGTCTGTAATCCCAGCTACTTGGGAGGTTGAGGCAGGAGAATCGCTTGAACCTGGGAGGCGGAGATTGCAGTGAGTGAAGATTGTGCTACTGCACTCCAGCCCGGGTGACAGAGTGAAGACTCTGTCTCCAAAATAAAAGTAACAGCCACCGAAAGAAGAGCCTTGGTAGGAAGGAGAGCCAGACCTTGTTAGAGAGGGCACTAAAGAAAGTAGCTCTGGGCCGGGCGCGGTGGCTCAAGCCTGTAATCCCAGCACTTTGGGAGGCCGAGACGGGCGGATCACGAGGTCAGAAGATCAAGACCATCCTGGCTAACACGGTGAAACCCTGTCTCTACTAAAAAAAAAAAAAAAAAAAAAAGAAAGTAGCTCTGGTGCCATGTTGGCATAATTTGCTGGAAATCTATTCTCTGGAATTTTGGGGAAATCTGCCCTCTGGGGTGCCATGGACAGGCTGCTCACGGGGAGGTGTTTCTCTATAGGGGCTCCACTGCAGCGGCTGGCCCTGGGGTGCTGCTCTCTGCCCTGCACTGCAGGAACTGAAAACTGGGGAAGTCATGCTTGCTGCAGTCACCTGGCAAGCCAGCACACAGGAAACAAAAGTCAAAACCTTTCCCTCCTGCAGTGTCTCTCCAGTGCCTTCTACTGACAATGCTCAACATTATGCCACTTGGCAAAAGGGCCCGGATTCATTTTCACAGATGAGGCAAAAGGGGAGAATTTGGAACTAAATGTCAGTAAAATCAATAACTGGTATAAGAGCGATTCTGCAATATTTTAGGGGCTGATAATACTGATAATTTCAGGCTTTTAGTATCCAAATAACAATTCAGTGTGGGCCCTTCAGGGCCTGGAAGCTGCTATTTGTCCACTATAGAGCCGGAATTCTGAAAGTGTGGTCCCTGGGTAATCAATATCAGCATCACCTAGAAACATGCTAGAAATGCAAATTTTAGGGCCCTATCCCGAACGTACTGAATCAGAAACTCTGGCATTGGCATTGGGGACTAGCAATCTACGTTTTAACAAGCTCTCCAAGTGATGCTGACACATGCTAAGGTTGGGAAAACACTGCTATATGCAGGAAGTTCCAGGAATCTGCTTGTGCGAGCTTGACAGGAAGAGTCAATAGGACTTCTTTGTATGAGTTTTAGTTTCTCATTTTTTTTTCAGAGACAAGGTCACTGTCACCCAGGCTGGAGTGCAATGGTGCAATTGTACCTCACTGCAGCCTCAAATTCCTGGGCTCCAGTGATCCTCCTGCCTCAGCCTCCCATGTAGCTAGGACTACAGACACGAGGTAGCATGGGTGGCTAATTTTTAATTGTTTTGTAGGGATGGGGTCTCACTATATTGCCAGGCTAGTCTCAAACTCCTAGCCTCAAGTGATCCTCCCACCCCAGCCTCCCAAACCCTGGAATTACAGGTACGAGCCACCACAACCAGCCTAGTCTCTATTTCTTTATCTTTTTTTTTTTTTTTCATTTTTGAGACAGGGTCTTGCTCTGTCACCCAGGCTGGAGTGCAGTGGCGCAAGCACGGCTCACTGCAGCCTCGACCTCCTGGGCTCAAGCAATTCTCTCATCTCAGCTTCCTGCACACCCAGCCTAGTCTTTATTTCTGATCTTGAAGAAGACAACCGAACTTTTCCAGGAACGTATTACTATGTCTCTACTTTTGCATTTCTGGGCTCGTGAGCATGAAAGAATCAGATATGCTCACTGTGGTAAGAAGTTTTGCTTTTGATGTTCTCTTATCTGCATGTCATGCTACCCTGATTAGAGCCCAAAAGCTGCTATTGCAATTTTCATCTATTTCTGTGTGTGCACAGGAGAGTAATGCCCTTTCTGCCTTTTGCATATCTTTTCAGCTGTATCACCTTTTATGATCTGGCCTAAAAAGTCACATAGCTCACTTCTACCATAATCTTTTTTTTTTTTCTTTCTTTCTTTTTATTTTTTGAGACGGTATCTCACTCTGTTGCCCAGGTTGGAGTGCAGTGACAATCTCGGTTCACTGTAACCTCCGCCTCCCCAGTTCAAGCAATTCTCTTGTTTCAGCCTCCTGAGTAGCTGGGACTACAGGTGCACGTCATCAGGCCTGGCTAATTTTTGTATATTTAGTAGAGATGGAGTTTCACCATATTGGACAGGCTGTTCTTGAACTCCTGGCCTCAGGTGATCCACCTGCCTTGGCCTCCCAAAGTACTGGGATTACAGGCAAGAGCACTGCACTCAACCTGCTTTTTCTGAACTCCCCACCATTGATGGCATATTGAAAGGACAGCTAGAGTCACAAACCACAGGTCAACACGGCCAGATGGTGGCATGGAGCTCCAGGACCTCACCACTGTTCCTTACCCCATGGATAACCTCATGAGCTGGCTTGCATCCTTGACTAGGCTCCAAAGGTGTGGAACAGAAAGCTTCATTTTGCCCTGACACAACTCTTGCCTTTCCAGGCTCCTTGATTTGCTCCCTTAAAATAGGGAAGGAGAGATGATGTATTCTAGCAGGCTACTTTTCTGCCATTCTTTGTCTAAAATGAAAAATGTATGTGTGCATGCTTGTATGATGTCAGGATTGTGGACAGCTTTAGTTTCAATTTCAATATTGAGATATAGAGTGTTGGACTAATACCTCAACATTTTGTGACTGTCATATGTCACAAGCATATACTTAAACTATGTGGCTTGAATCTCATCCTTTAGTGTAATGGTCTGTGTGTCTTCCAAACCTTTGAAATCAAACTCATGTTTAATACTAAACACGATGAAGCCTTCCTACAGCAAACTCATCTTAAAGGAACTGGGGTTATTTATGCACAGAAAGTGAAGACTTCAGCAGATTTGCTCCTTGTCAAATATGTATTGTATCTTTCTAAATAGATAACAGTACCACCAGTAACTCCTGTAATAAAGAGTAACTGTAATATGATCAGTGCATGCAGAAATGAAGCACTGGTATTCTTATTTCAAATTCCTATTTATTTCTCACTGATACAAGTGAGCAAAAATATACTTATTTCTTCCCAAAATTACTGGAATGTTTTCCTTTTTAATGCTTTTTTTTTTGCAAGATAAAGATATTTTCTCTGACCTTCATATGCTGAAATGGGGAGAAAACTGATGATTCTCAATCAGCAGGGCCATGCCTCTGTAGCAGGGAGGGGGAGAAGAGGGCATCTCAGAAATTCTTAGATGTGAAGTTTAATAATCATATCGACACTCTATTTTTATCCTAATAAGACAAAACAAAACCCTCCTAACGTGTTAATAACACAAATTACAGCAACCCAAACTTGATACAATCATGGCCAGGGAAGGTATGCAGAAAAAGGCTGTGGTAGGCATCTTCAGTGGCTTTCCTATTTCCTCACTAAAAGATCCTTGATATTGTTCAGTGGCAACATCCCAAGGCAGAATCACAATTGGTCTGAAACTATCATGACATCTTCCCAGCCTCCCTTGCAGGGAGAAGTGACTATATGACCCAGTTCTGATGGGAAATAAGGATAGAGAGGTACACAGAAGCCAGATCAGAGAAAGCCTTGGAGGCCACATTAAAATATTTGAACTTTATCCTTATTCTACCCTATATCCATTCTAAATACTGTTGATATCCCCCATCTTAAAAAGAGAAAACCAAGACTTTAAATGGCTTGATTGAAGTCATAGCTACTGAGCGGATGAACTGTAATTTGAACCTGGGTTTTGTTTTTATTTGTATTTTTTGTAGTGTGTGGGAGCCAAAGAATTGTCCAGTCATCACCAAGTGAGTGCAAGCTAGTTAGAAATAAAGAAATAATGAGAGCTTACTGAGTCTGTAGAGAATGGCTAATGTAACAATATATTTTAAGGATTGAGATAGTTGGCTGGGCGTGGTGGCTCACACCTCTAATTCCAGCACTTTGGGAGGCCAAGGCTGGTGTATCACTAGGCCAGGAGATAGAGACAATCCTGAAACCCCGTCTCTACCAAAAATGCAAAGATTAACTGGGCACGGTAGCGCGCGCCTGTAGTTCCAGTTACTTGGGAGGCTGAGGCGGGAGAATTGCTTGAACCCAGTAGGCAGAGGTTGCAGTGAGCCGAGATCATGCCACCAAACTCCAGCCTGGCCACAGAGTGAGACTGTCTCAAAGTCGGCTTCATCCCTGGGATGCAAGGCTGGTTCAGCACACACAAATAAATAAACGTAATCCATCACATAAACAGAACCAATGACAAAAACCACATGATTATCTCAATAGATGCAGAAAAGGCCTTCAACAAAATTCAACAGCCCTTCATGCTAAAAACACTCAATAAACTAGGTATTGATGGAACGTATCTCAACATAATAAGGGCTATGTATGACAGACCCACAGCCAATATCATACTGAATAGGCAAAAACTGGAAGCATTCCCTTTGAAAACCTGCACAAGACAAGGATGCCCTCTCTCACCACTCCTATTCAACATAGTGTTGGAAGTTCTGGCCAGGGCAATCAGGCAAGAGAAAGAAATAAAGGGTATTCAATTAGGAAATGAGGAAGTCAAATTGTCCCTGTTAGTAGATGACATGATTGTATGTTTAGAAAACCCCATCGTCTCAGCCCAAAATCTCCTTAAGCTGATAAGCAACTTCAGCAAAGTCTCAGGATACAAAATCAATGTGCAAAAGTCACTAGCATTCCTATACACCAATAACAGACAGAGAGCCAAGTCATATGTGAATTCCCATTCACAATTGCTACAAAGAGAAAAAAATACCTAGGAATGCAACTTACAGGGATGTGAAGGACCTCTTCAAGGAGAACTACAAACCACTGCTCAATGAAATAAAAGAAGACACAAATAGAAGAACATTCCATGCTCATTGATAGGAAGAATCATTATAGTAAAAATGGCTGTACTGCCCAAGATAATTTATAGATTCATTGCTATCCCCATCAAGCTACCAATGACTTTCTTCACAAAATTGGAAAAAACTACTTTAAAGTTCATGTGGAACCAAAACAGAGCCTGCATTGCCAAGACAATCCTAAGCAAAAGGAAAAAAGCTGGAGGCATCATGCTACCTGACTTCAAACTATTCTGCAAAGTTACAGTAACCAAAACAGCATGGTACTGGTACCAAAACAGAGATATAGACCAATGGAACAGAACAGAAGCCTCAGAAATAACACTACACATCTACAACCATCTGATCTTTGACAAACCTGACAAAAACAAGAAATGGGGAAAGGATTCCCTATTTAATAAATGGTGCTGGGAAAATTGGCTAGCCATGTGTAGAATGCTGAAACTGGATCCCTTCCTTACACCTTACACAAAAATTAATTCAAGATGGTTTAAAGACTTAAATGTTAGACCTGAAACCATAAAAACCGTAGAAGAAAACCTAGGCAATACCATTCAGGACATAGGCATGGGCAAGGACTTCATGACTAAAACACTAAAAGCAATGGCAACAAAAGCCAAAATAGATAAATGGGATCTAACTAAACTAAAGAGCTTCTGCACGGCAAAAGAAATTACCATCAGAGTGAACAGGCAACCTACAGAACGGGAGAAAATTTTTGCAATCTACCCATCTGACAAAGGGCTAATATCCAGATCTACAAAGAACTCAAACAAATTTACAAGAAAAAAACAACCCCGTCAAAAAGTGGGCAAAGGATATGAACAGATACTTCTCAAAAGAAGACATCTATGCAGCCAAGACACGTGAAAAAATGCTCATCATCACTGGTCATCAGAGAAATGCAAATCAAAACCACAATGAGATACCATCTCACACCAGTTAGAATGGCGATTGTTAAAAAGTCAGGAAACAGCAGATGCTGGAGAGGATGTGGAGAAATAGGAATGCTTTTACACTGTTGGTGGGAGGGTAAACTAGTTCAACCATTGTGGAAGACAGTGTGGCGATTCCTCAAGGATCTAGAACTAGAAATACCATTTGACCCAGTGATCCCATTACTGGGTATATACCCAAAGGATTATAAATCATGCTACTATAAAGACACATGCACACTTATGTTTATTGTGGCACTATTCACAATAGCAAGGACTTGGAACCAACCCAGATGTCCATCAATGATACACTTGCTTAAGAAAATATGGCACATATACACAATGGAATACTATGCAGCCATAAAAAAGGATGAGTTCATGTCCTTTACAGGGACTTGGATGAAGCTGGAAACCATCATTCTCAGCAAACTATCACAAAGATAGAAAACCAAACACCACATGTTCTCATTCAGAGGTGGGAATTGAACCGTGAGATCACTTGGACACAGGGCTGGGAACATCACACACTGGGCTCTGTCAGGGGTTGGGGGCAGGGGGAGGGGTAGCATTAGGAGAAATACCTAATGTAAATGACGCGTTGATGGGTGCAGCAAACCAACATGGCACATGTATACCTATGTATCAAACCTGCACATGGTGTACATGTACCCTAGAGCTTAAAGTATAAAAAAAAGAAAATTGAGATGGTTGTCTGTAATCTTTTTGTTATGAATAAGCAAAAGATTGTCCAGTACATAATTTAAATTCCAGCATTGAAAGCAGCCTCAAGAGATCACACAGTTCAGACCTCCTTCCTGTGCTTTCCAAAGATACGTCCCCTGGATTCCACATGATTGAAGTAACTGCTTATTTCTGTGATTTTAGACCACTGGTTTGACAAAAACAAAATGAACCAGGAGTGGGGGGAAAAGACCCAGAAACCCTATTTGTAACAAAGTCTCAACAATGAGATACAATGGTATTAGATACATGCAAACACACACACACACACACACACACACACACCCCTACCAAAATACATAAATAATCCTAGATCTTGTAGCAAATTGTTGATTTATTCATTGTGACTGCAGCTCCTAGTAATGCTATTATTTGCAGGTGGTGAGTGTGGTATGGGATGGTATGGAGCAACATTTTCCAAATTGTGGTTGTGATCAATATATTTTTTGAAATTAAAGATGGAAAAACATCACAGTGCAGAATATATAAGGTCAATGTCCTATGATACTTGATGTATGTATGTATCACACACACATATACACACCTACAGACACACAAATACACATACAATGAATTCTACATATATTGGATTGTGATGTAATCTTTATTTCTTACTCTGAGTTCCAGTTAGAAAAGTTTGACAATCATCATTTTAGAGCTTTGTTCAAAAAGTGGAGACTCTCTGACTCACTGTGAGCTCTGCTATATCTATGTGCTTCCTGGAGAGGGAGCAACTTGCTAAGCTAGAGTCCTGTCCATTGGCATGGATATTTACTGTTCCACATGTTGGGAAAACCATGTGCAATAAAAATCAAACATATGAAACAATGGCTGTCATTGTACCACAGTACACCTTGTATCTTGGTTAAGGTTCTTAAATTACTCCTTTGAGTTTCCTAATTCACTTCAGGAAGGATTTGCTGCATTCCGTCTTTATGCTGTTACTTGCAAACCTTGGGAATAAACATAAAAAGAAATTAATGGAGAATTCCAATTCTCATTTTATTAAATCTTTACATCAACAACAGTAAATCTAAGGATGTTTAAATTACGGGGATTCTGGAGCCAAAAATGCTGGTTTCCTGTAAAGAACTAAATTGAGTCCAAGTCCCATTCTTTTAATCCCTGCATTAAATTTGAAGCATGCCTGAAAATATCAGATAGATATCCAAAATCACTTGTAATTGGTATAGTAATCCTTGACTTCAGGGAATGAAATAGTTTGAAGACTAGAATAAAACCACAAAGGGTAGCTGTCTGCAGTATAATCCTTGTTTTGGAGTGTTACCCTTGATGTGGGGAAAGTATTATTACCTTTAATCCCTTTTCTTAAACGAAGGAAGCCCATGGAATACTTGATTTGGCATAGAAATTCAATGATAAACCTACCACATTCTTATTACACAGCTCATATTGGAGAGCACACATTTTTTAGTGTAGTATTTCATTTTTGAAATATGTGAAATGTAAAAATGATTACATCCTTTGACTACACAAGTGACACTTCTGGGAATTTACTCCAGGGATATCATTCAAAAAGAAGAAAACCAACATAGAATACATGTAGATATTTTGTTATAGCATGTGATTTATCCATGTGAAACACCTGTAACAACAGTAAATAGACAACAATTGGGAAATGGTTAAGTGATCTTATGCTAATTTGGACTGCTGTCCTAGATAATTATACTATAATTTTATAATGAGATCATACTTTAAATTTAATGAGAACAATGCAAACATCTGATAATTAAATTTTATTTTGCAACTTCTTATTCCTTTGATTTGAAACTAGACATGTGACATCTTTCTTCTCTACTAAAAGGTCAATGTCAAGTCTTATATTTCTCTTCCGTGTACAAAACAGAACTCAGCCTTGATTTTTGTTTTTAACTGGAAGAGCTACTTAGTTTCATTATATAATGAACTCTATAAAGCTGCATAAAAATTAAATACTAATTTAAAAACAGAGATAAGCATGGCTGATTAACTACACTGCCCTTGCAGTCTTGTAAAGGAGAGATTAATGTGAACAGTAAAAAGACTGGATATGTACTCATTAAAATGTTAACACCAATGACTGGAGAGAACACAGGTAATTACTTGCTCCCTTTTGCTTTATAATAAACATTTAACAAGGCAGGGTGTGGTGGCTCATGCCTGTAATCCCAGCACTATGGGAGGCCAAGGCAGGCAGATTACCTGAGGTCAGGAGTTCAAGACCAGCCTAGCCAACATATGAAACCACGTCTTGACAAAAATACGAAAATTAGCAGGGCGTGGTGGTGCATACGTGTAATCCTAGCTACTCGGGAGGCTGAGGTAGGAGATTCGCCTGAACCCAGAAGGTGGAGGCTGCAGTGAGCTAAGATCACGCCACTGCACTCCAGCCTGGGCGACAGAACAAGATTCCATATCAGCCGGGCGCGGTGGCTCATGCCTGTAATCCCAGCACTTTGGGAGGCTGAGGCGGGCAGATCATGAGGTCAGGAGATCAAGACCATCCTGGCTAACATGGTGAAACCCCATCTCTACTAAAAAAAAATAAAAAATTAGCCAGGCGTAGTGGAGGGCCCCTGTGGTCCCAGCTACTCAGGAGGCTGAGGCAGGAAAATGAGATGAACCCAGGAGGCGGAGGTTGCAGTGAGCCGAGATAGCGCCACTGCACTCCAGCCTGGGTGACAGAATGAGACTCTGTCTCAAAAAAAAAAAAAAAAAAAAAGATGGAAAAAAGACTCCATATCAAAAAAATAAAAATAAATAAATAAATAAATAAAATAAAAAACCTTTAAAAATAATATGCTTTTATAATGAGGTGAAAATAAATGTTTTTAAAGGGAGTTTGAATGTTCCTGGTGGCTAGACTACTTTGTTTTAGTAAGAATAAGGAAATGATTAAATTTTGCCTCACGCTTTGGATTTAAATAAGGATTAAATTAAATGTATAACTCCATTCCCTTACTCTGCTGAATAATTTATTGTTTCATTAACAGTTAAACTCAGTCTTTCTTGTTTCCCCTTCATTATTATGACTTTATCATAATTATGATTTTATGTACTGAAGACTGAAAAATTAGCTAAGCAAGTTTATGAGATGTGAGAAAAAAAAAAAAACCCTGAAGATTAGTCATTGGAAACAGGAAAGGTCTCCCTAGCTGGCTCAGTGTGTGTCATACTCAGGGTTAAACCAGGCTACGCTGAGGGTACCTTCAGGACAGCTTTGCCAGGTTACTGTGGATGGAAGCACCAGGAAAGGTAATAGGTTACTAGAAATAAAACAGTAACTTATTTATGTAACTGAGAAAAAACAGCACAAATGTTAGAGGTAAGAAAAGCTGATGGATTTCTGTTTTTATCCCTCTTTTAAGTTTTTTTTTTTTTTTTTTAACTTTATCTAATATCTAGAAGCCTCAAATGGCATAGCTAAATACTTTCCTGCCTGCCTCTAGGATGTAGGGAAGGAAAGAGGAGGGGCATCACAACATTGGGAAATGCACTTTCTTGTGGGCTAGCAGCACCTGTCAAAACATGCCAGCTGTATTTGGGCCTTGGAACAGATGGTGAAGGCTCAATTTGGAATGGAACTGGTTGCAATTTACCTGAGCTACATGACCAAGGCTACTTTCATCTTTATCAGTAGGTAGGTCATGAGGCCAAACTCCAGTGTATGACTTAGTCATAAAGGAAAGTTGGACCCAAGCACTGGCCATCGCTGAGAAGACAAAGAGCTACAGGTGTCCAACAGCTGAAACACTTCTGGAAGTGCCTCATTAGGGACAGAAAGGGGGGCCAGTAACTCTCAGAGAAGTGGCTCTGGCTCATGTGCTATCATTTATGAAGGCTGAGCCCTTCCCTTCACCCCACACCCTCTATATCCACTCACGTTGGTGCTCTGAGATTCATTATGGGAGGCCTGACTTTCATCAAAGTAACAGACGGCAGGAGTGGGCGGGCATATCTGGCAAAGATTCTAAATTCTACTTGCAAGAAGAAAATTTAAAATGGTCCTGAAATTCCTTCAAATGGGTTCATGCCTATATGATGGGCTGATCCTGAAATCAACAATATTTAGGATCAATGAGCTGCCTAGTTGGGTTCAGTCTCTTATTGAGGAAGGACAACATTTGGATTAGGGCAGTTGCCTCTCACCAAAAAAACACATAATGTTCTTCACTGCTGGAGTGAGTCATACTGTCTTCTCTGAGCCAGTTGATGATTGCATTTTGCCGGTGTTAGCCATGGAAATTCTTTTAATTCAAATAGTTCAAATATAACAATAGCTAGATCTACAGTTCTGTCCTTCCAGCGTGTTTTTTCGACCTTCTTCTTCTGGTTTCTACCTCCTGCCCTGCTTTCTCTTTGGGAAATTTTTAAGTTTTTAATTTTCAGAGATAGGGCTGTCTGTCTCCCAGGCTGGAGTGCAATGGCACAATCATGGCTCACTGCAGCCTTGACCTCCTGGGCTCAAGCAATCCTCCCACCTCAATTTCCTGAGTAGCTGAGATTATAGGCGTGTGCTACTATGCCCTGCTAGTTTTTTTGTCGTTGTTGTTTTGTTTTTTTTGAGACAGAGTCTCACTCTGTCACCAGGCTGGAGTGCAGTGGCGCAGTCTCGGCTCACTGCAACCTCTGCCCCCTGAGTTCAAGAGATTCCCCTGCCTCAGTCTCCTGAGTAGCTGGGACTACAGGTGCACACTACCACATCCGGCTAATTTCTTGTATTTTAGTAGAGATGGGGTTTCACCATGTTGGCCAGGATGGTCTTGATCTCCGGACTTTGTGATCCACCTGCCTCGGCCTCCCAAAGTGCTGGGATTACAGGTGTGAGCCACCATGCCTGGCAGCTAATTTTTAAAAAATTTTAATTTTTGTAGAAACAGAGTCTCTCTCACTATGTTGCTCAGGCTGGTCTTGAACTCCTGGCCTCAAGCAATCCTCCCAATTTAGCCTCCCAAAGTGCTGGGATTACAAACATGAGCCATTGCACCTGGCCAGGGAAATTTTTAAAATCAGAAGGTCTTAGGTGGGGTGTTCAATTACAAGATGGGTTACGTGATCCAGACCTCGCCAATCAAAGTATGCCATCTCTCTGGCCATAATGATTGCTTTGGCAAGTCATGTGATCCAGCAGGACCAATCATCTGGGCTACAACAGAACACTGCTTTTTAGAAAATGATTTAAGATAAAGAATTTCAAATTTATGCAGAAGAAGTGAGAATAAATATGAACCTCCTTGTACTCAATACCCAGCTCCAACATTTATCAACTCGTGGTCAAATCTTGAAAAAGGTATCTTTTCACACTGGGACTGATGGACCTAGAAGGATGTTGTTGTCAACAGACATCAGGTCAGTGGAGAGCCTGACTTCAAAATAAACCCTAAATAGAAAGTAGAATAGAAGCAGAGTCCTGAGGACCTTATTTGAGTTCCTTAACCCATTAATGTTGGAGGTTGCAAATTTTTTTGTGTGAAAAACCAGACCTTGGTGATGACCTTGAGCATTAGGATATAAATAACTCCTACTAGCTTATAGTTCCAACAGTGGAACACTAGGCATAAACGGGTTAATCCAGCTGGGTCTGAAGCCACCATTACCCCTGTACTGTCTTTCTGCTGAAGCCATATTTAGGCAAATCTCTGGCACTTGCAGAAAGTGCTGTCCAATATGAAAACCTTAAATAAACACTTCATAATACTTTTTAAAATCTTTTGTTTATCTTTGAGGTATTTGGAAAGTAGAAATTTTATGGAAATCTTTAAGGGAATAAAAGAAACGGGGAGCTCTGGACATACTAAAACAAAATCATCAGCATTTTAATTATACTCTGCCCAAAGGATACTTCCAGTCCCATTTGGTACAACCATCTACTAAACATTTTAAAGTAAATCACATAAATAGCATTAAGAGATGTAACAAAGGGTACATGGTTTCACCCCTAAAAACAGACAGACAAACTAATTGAGGCTCGAAAACTTCCCCCCAGAATTTCTGATTCTGAATTATCCTCAAAGCAAAGAATGGATGAGCACAATCACTCCTACATTAGCATTATGGTATTCCATCCTTTCATATGTAATGAACTATTTTTCTGGCTGTTTCTCCTCTACCTTCCACTTTGTTAGCACAATACTTACACTTTTGCTTTGCTAGTTCTTGTATTAGATCTTCATATACTTGCAAAAAGAGGTCCTCTTCAGATTTTGTTCCATCTAGGTACACTACGAAGGGGAAAAGAGAGCGGTTCAAATGCTAACAGGCTTATTAATATACAATGTTTACTTTGGCACCCAACGTCTCTTGTAAATGCCAATAGGTTTAACCAAGGCACCCAGGACCATAACTTAAAAGAAAATTAATAGTGATTGAAGAAAGAAATAGATACTAGCCAGGTATAATAGGTTAAAAATGCTGGATTGTTACAGATAAATCCACACTGGCTTATGTGAAAATTATTTAATTAAAAGAGAAGAGAAAGAAAGAAGAAAAGAGGAATGAAACAGAAGAAAGTAAGTGGTGTTCTGCATATGGCACTTTTGATGCACTGAAGGTGTTCACCCAAAAGGGTCACTTAAGGAGTAATTCTTCAACATACTTAGACATGAGGATCACCTGGGAAGCTTCTTAAACCATGCAGCGGTCTGGGATCTGCAAAATATGTACTAACTCAGAATTCACCAGGCTCAGAAAATATGTATGTATGTGTGTGTGCGTGTGTGTGTGTGTATGTGTTTTCAGCTATCAGAGAAAAGATGTATTTTTAATAAAACTGGCATAAGCAGCTTTGGAGAAAAAGTAGATGTTGTCTAGGTTAAAGGAAGGAAAGGGCCTTCTGGTCAGAAAATAGCAGGGAGAGGCAAGAGCAATGATGCACCATTTGGAATGGCTAGAATAGGGGGAAGCTCTGGGAACGACATGAGATGAGATTCTAGAGCAAGACTGTACCTCAGTACCTCAGTCATTAGAGGCCTTGATGTCTGGCTGTTTGGATTGTATCTCAAAGATCTGGAGACGTCTCAAGGTATTCAAGCAGGGCAAGAGCCTGATTAGATTTGCATTTTAGGTAAAAGGGAGAGAAGGGAAGCAAGAGGATGTTCTTGCAACCAATGGTCCAAGGTGGACATGGTGCAGCTAGAATCTCAGCACCGGCCCTGGGGATACACTCCGTATGCATTCCACACGGCTCTGACATAGCTACCTATCCTGGAGGCCAACAGACTTCTCACAACACGGACAAGTCCCCTTTATTGTGAAAAGCATATATCAGTTCTAACTTCTTTGCCTTATAGAACAGCCTTCTGCCATCTTCTCTGCATTGAGTGCCCTATTCCAGTGATCTGTTCTTAGCTTAAGCCCACAGATCCGGATGCTTACCTCCAAATTGCTATGTATGTCTCCCAGGCACCTCAACCTTATTATATGCAAAACAGACATGCATTCCTCCCTTACAGGTCTGCAATGCCTTCACTTTTTTCTAACATCCATCAGTTGCTGAGGCATCTGTCATCTTCCCGCCCCCTCCATAGCTGTTCTATCACCCATTTCTACTGAGTGCAGGCGTCTAACATCACACCCTATAAATCTATCCTCCTCCATTCTCCACACAGCCAGAGGGGTCTTAACTAAAAAGAATTTGTATCAATCATGTCCTTGTTTAAAACTTCTCTCTAGAGAGCTTCCCACTTCTCTGAGAATAATGATCAAAGTCCTTACGTAGACTATTGGCCTTATAGGGTCTCGACCCTGCCTGTATCACCAGCATCAATCTGCTTCCTTGGTTTTCTTTACCAGAAAGTTTTCTCCACACCAGCTTTCTTTCAGGGGCTTCTCATTCCGTCCTGTCATCTGGTCCTTTCGTGTGCCATACCCACTTTCTGGGTTGATCTTCTATTCCCCAATCCATCTCCTTTGTTCAGTTAAACTCATCAAAGGTTGGTTAAATGTGACTTCCTCAAGGAAGCCTTCCCTGACTACTGGGATCTCGGCAGTCCCCTAGAGCTTGGTGTCACAGAACTTACAGCAGCTGGAAAGGACAGGCTGGTGTCTCTAGCACCTGTTTCCATGATAGAATGTCACCTGCATGACAGCAGGGGCTGGGTCTGCCTTATTCCCCTTAACATCTCCAGGGTAGCAGCAGAAGGCATTCATTCGATACTGGTGGAATGAATAACCATCCAGAGGCTGATGAGAGCCACAGAGAGAAACAGAAACCAGGAGAACCAGCTATGGAAGAGGAGAAGCCCAGAGGGTTCTTGCTTAAGTGTCCCTTTATACTTTTCTATGAGTCCTTTCTTTTCTATACTTTGAGGCAAATGACAAGTAAAAGGGGGACTTTTTGAACAGAGGGAGAAAAGGCACTTACCAACTTCCCATGTGATGTCTTGCATTTCTTGTCTGTGCTTTAGATACATGGGCCACACATGGCCATCAAAGTATCCCGGAGAGTCTGGAGGCTCATAGATCCTGGTACTATCAAAACACGTAGGAAACTTTATGTTGACAGAAACACACAATTGATAAAGTAAAATATGAATGGTCAGGATAATGGAGAAATCACTCAGAGGCTGAATCTAAACAGTGTGCTACATGTTTTAACTCAGTGGCAGTTAGAAAGACAGTAGTAACGTGGATTTAGTTCTCTGATCCTAAAATTAATTTTGTAATCCACTGACTATCATTCTTAATTATCCTTTTTCCTTCTAGTGCTTTATAAGAGAATTAAGAGACAAATAGTGTAAATAATGATGGAGAGACCACTATGTTGGATTAAGCTTTCAACTAATTGGTGTTCTCTGTAGCTGTGGCAGAACAGGCTCACTCACATTAAAATCATAATCACCATGGGCTTGTTTTGTTTGAGGATCTAGGAGAAATGAGTCAAAAGCTTGATATAAGGCCCTTTTCTTAGAAAGTAATTTGCATTACTTTGTGTGGATGACCATTTATGGAAAAAGGTTTTGCTCCTTTTATAAAGAAGAGTTAAGGCTTCCTGTGTCTGAAAACTGACATTGCTCAATAATGTTGCTGTCCTCATTTTTCTTCTAAATTTTTTGTTTTGAATTACAACTCACAAAGATGATTTCACAACTTACCTCCTCCTCCTTTTACATTCTTCATATGGAATAGTCAGGAAATAGCTTCTATTCCATATAGTGTCGAGGGGCCTAAAATAACAGCATACTTAGTTCACAAGGGTTTTTCTTCCCCCCATTCACTCAGAGCCAATATTAGAGTGGAGATGCTTACTTATAATTAAAAAGAAGAAAACCTTCGATGATTAAAATGGGAATTTCCTCAGCACTTTCCCGGTCTGTCGATACCACAGAGCGTCTTGCGCTTTCCATCCAGCAGGAAATGGTTGACATCATTTTTTCCATGTTAAGAGCTTCAAGCACTTCGAACAAACACACAAAAATATGCAATCAATATAGCAAAACATTTTGTGATGTGACTTTTTGTGATGCATATATCCAGGATTCTGTAAATGTATAGACCACCATTTTATTTCCCTTCAAAACTCCTAATAACAAATATTTTAGATGACACTTTGAAACTCTAATACTGATAAACCAGAGTGAAACGTTTTTATTATGGAAAATTTCAAACATACAAAAAAGTAAAGTACAGTGAACTCCTACGTCCCTAATACCAGCTCTGACAATCAGAAACCCATGGCTAACCTTGCTTTACTTGTAACTTTGATTCTCTCCTGACTACACAAAAATTTAAAATTTTTAGAAGATGAAATATCTACAGATAAGTTTGAAAGATACATGACTCATGGGGGGAAATATCTGTAATGTCCTTGGCAAAGAGTTAAGATATTTAATCAGCAAAGAGCTCTTCTAGATAAATAACTAAAAGTCAGACAATTTGTAAAGAATACAAATGTGTCATTGTCACACTCTAAAATGTACATACTTCTCGAGCTAATCATGATTTTAGAGAAGTAGCCTATAGCTTTTAAAATATGGTACTTAAACCAGTAGTATTAGCATCACCTGGGAACTTGTCAGAAAGGCAAATTCTCAGCTCCACTCCAGAACTACTTAATTGAGCCAACAGCACTTAAGAGTGTTTTTTAGCGGAAGGTTTTTCAATGATGGATTAATTTATTTAATAGACATAGGACTATCAAGGTTTTTTTTTCTTTGTTCTGGTGTTAGTTTTGGTAAGTGATGTCTTTCTAGGAAATTGTCAATTTCACCTAACTTTTCAAACTTATTTGTATAATGAGTGTTCATAATATCCTTTTATCTCTTTAATGTCTGTAGGGTTTACAGTGATATTACCTTTTTTGCTTTTGGAATTTGTAATCTGTTCCATCTCTATATTTTTTATCAGACTTAGTTAATCTGGGGATTGCTCAGATTCTTGAAGTTTTATGTCTTAAACCAAATTTGAGAATTTTTTTTTTTTTTTTTTTTTTTGAGACGGAGTCTCGCTCTGTTGCCCAGGCTGGAGTGCAGTGGCCGGATCTCGGCTCACNCCCCCCCCCGCCTTTTTTTTTTTTTTTTTTTTTTTTTTTTGAGACGGAGTCTCGCTCTGTCACCCAGGCTGGCTTGCAGTGAGCCGAGATCCGGCCACTGCAAGCTCCGCCTCCCGGGTTCACACCATTCTCCGGCCTCAGCCTCCCGAGTAGCTGGGACTACAGGCGCCCGCCACCTCGCCCGGCTAGTTTTTTGTGTTTTTAGTAGACACGGGGTTTCACCGTGTTAGCCAGGATGGTCTCGATCTCCTGACCTCGTGATCCACCCGTCTCGGCCTCCCAAAGTGCTGGGATTACAGGCTTGAGCCACCGCACCCGGCCAGTTTTTTTTGTTTTTTAAACCATTACCTCTTCGAATACTTTTTTAGTCCCACACTTTCTCCTGAGACTTCAAAGATATGAATATTAGATCTTTCATTATTGTTCCACATTTTTATTCATTTATTTTCAGTCTATTCTCTCTCTGTTGAGAATAATTTGTATTGTTCTGTCTTTAAGTTCACTAATTATTTTCTCTGTCGTACTTACTTTGCTACTGAGCCAATCCAGTGAGTTTTCAAATTTTGATTAATGTATTTTTTCCATTCTAAAATTTCCATCTGGTTCTTTTTTCAAATCTTCTATTTCTTTACTGAGGCATTCTAGGTTTTCACTTGTTTCAAGCCTGTTTGCAATACTATGTTTAGAGCCTTTTAATAACGCTGCTTTAAATTCTTTGCCAGATAATTTCAACATCTGTGTCATCACGGTATTGGTGTCTATTGATTCATTTTTCTTGGTCAAGTTGAAACTTTTTTGGTTCTTGGTATAACAAGTGATTCTCAGTTGTGTCCAGGACATTTTAGATCCTGTGTTATAAGGCTGTAGATCCTATTTAATCCTCTTTTGCAGGCAGTCACCCTGTTCCGGTATAGCTTGCAGGTTCAGGTGGGGGCGGATGCTCTGCTTCCTGCTAGGCCCTGCTGATGCTGTGTTGCGGGGGAAGTTGGTCCATTGTGGGAAGAGGGGGTCAAGGAGAGTGCCGGTTAAGTTTCATTGCTGCTAGCTGTGGGCAGAAGTTCATCTTTCCACTGGGTTCCGCTGACAGGAGCTGACACCACCTGAGTAAGGAAGGTGAAGTGCCAACCTGCTCCATTGCACACTGCCTCCTTCCACCTGAGTACTGCCAGGTGGAGGCGAAAGTGCAGCTCCCCATTTGGTTCCACTGATCCAACCCCCATGGGTGATGTGGAGGTGACGATCCAGCATCACCCTGCCTTGCTAATGCTGGATGGATCTTCTGGAAGTCCAGCTCCGCACCCAGCTAACACCATGAAGGGAGGACGGTTTTGCCTTTTGTGTCTGGCTAGAGTAGGGTGGATATTATCAAAAAGGTTTTCTGTTCTGGTAGGCCACCCTTTTCCTTGTTCCTTTTTTAGCCTGTGCCCATGGATGGTTCCATGTTGTATACTTCTCCTGTATAGGTAGGAAGCAAAAAGAAAACCCAGGGATCCCATAGCCATGTCATTCCTCACCTCCTGGGATCTCTAGCCAGCATGCTTTCTTTTTTCCCTTCAGTCTTCCTTCGTCTGTTTGTTGCATTATGTCCAGGGTTTTTCATTGTAGGAGGGAGGACCAGTGAGCAATGGGACTAATCCATCTTGGCTGGAACCAGCAGTCTTTCTAGTTTTGATATATTTTTGTGATCATTCATTAAAAATATTTTCTAATTTTCATTGTGATTTAGCTTTTGACCCAAGGAATAGATATGTGTTTTGCTTCAGATAAAATACAATGATGTTTGGGATTTGCTTGAAAACAATATAGATGAAATATAATTGGTCAAAATTTCATCTTATTAAAACTGGATGGTGAACTCATGAGAGAGTTCATTATACTTTTCTGCTGACCTCTGCATATGTTTGAAATTTTCCATTAGCAAAAGTTTTTGAAAATCAGAAAAAAGGGTAATGCTTACTTTTCAAACACTTGGTTATTGCTTTTTAATTTCCTTCATAGTGATTACAGAGTATCTTTATATTTCTTCAATCCATAAAGTGTATTAGGACTTACTCCATGCCCTTGCATATATGGACTATTTGGGGTAATATATTCCATGTACTCAAGAAAAAAAATATGTATTCTGCTGTTATTAGGTGCATGTTCTGTACATGTCAGTTTTTGGTCAAGTTAGTTAATTGTATTGTTCAAATCTGTTATATCATTGGTAATTTTTGTCTGCTAGTCCCATTAGTGGCTGTTACGAGCTGAATGTGTCCTCCTATGTTAAAGTCCTCCTGCCCAGTTCTCCAGAATGTGACTTTATTTGGAAATATGGTCATTACAGATACAATCAGTTAAGGTGAGGTCACACTGGAGTAGGGTGGGCACCTGATCCAATATGACTGATTACAGAAGGAGAAAATTCAGACACACATATGGGGACACTACCATGTGGAGATGAAGTCAGGGACTGGGGTGATGCAGCCGAAGCCAAGGCTGCCAGAGATTTCAGCAAACACCAGAAGCCAGGAGAGGGGCACTGAAAAGAGTCTCTCTCACAGCCTCAGAGGGAGCCCACCCTGCTGACACCTGGATCTTAGACTTCTGGCCTCTCGAATTGTGAGACAATAATTTTCTGTTGTTTCAGGCATTCTGTGGTACTTTGCTATGTTGCCCTAGCAAACTAATACACAAAGGAAGTTGTGTTAAAATCCCCCTCATTAGCTGCGCGTGGTGGCTCACACCTGTAATCCCAGCACTTTGGGAGGCTGAGGTGGGCAGATCACCTGAGGTCAGGAGTTCAAGACCAGCCAGCCTAGCCAACCTGGGGAAACCCCATCTCTATTTAAAAAAAAAAAAAAAAAAAAAAAAATTAGCCAGGCATGGTGGTTCATGGCTGTAGTCCCAGCTACTTGGGAGGCTGGGGCATGAGAATTGTTTGAACCTGGGCAGCAGAGGTTGCAGTGAGCCAAGATCATACCACTGCACTCCAGCCTGGGTGTCAGAGTGAGACTCCATCTCAATAAAAAACCAACCAACCAACAAACAAAAAACTCCCACGCCAATTGTGGATTTGTGTCTCTTTCTCCTCTTAGCTCTGTCAGTGTTTAATGCATTTTAATGTTATGTTATTAGGTAGATAAAAATTTTAGGTTGTTTTATTTTCCTGTCGAAGTAACTCATTTCTCTCTATCTCAGTAAAACTCAGCCTTAAAGTTTACTTTGTCTGGTATTAGTACAGTTGCTAGAGTTATAACAGTTCTTTCGGTAGGTGTTTCCATCATGGATCTTTTTCTAGCCTTTTACTGCCTATATTTCTATGTCCTTATGCTTAAGTCCATTTCTTTCGGTTTTTTTCTTTTTTGAGACAGAGTCTCGCTCTGTTGCCCAGACTGGAGTGCAGTGGCGCAACCTTGGCTCACTGCAACCTCTGCCTCCCAGGTTCAAGTGATTCTCCCGCCTCGGCTACCCGAGTAGCTGGGACTACAGTTGTGAGCCACCGCACCCAACTATTAAGCCTTTCTCTTTTAAGGAACTTACTGTTGGCTTAGAAAAAAAAAAATACCAGTGTGACAATTTTTGGAGTATTTTACTTCCTTTCACTTAATGTGGCTACTGGTATATTTGGACTTAAATCTATCATCTTACTATTATTTTCTATTTTTCCACCATCTTTTGAATTTTTTTTTTTTTTTTGACACAGTCTCACTCTGTCAGCTAAGCTGGAGTGCAGTGGCATATCTCGGCTCACTATAGCCTTTGCCTCCCAGGCTCAAGTGATCCTCCTGCCTCGGTCTCCTCTCCTCGGTAGCTGGGACCACAGGTGCATACCACCACACCCAGCTGATTTTTGTATTTTTTGTAGAGACACGGTTTTGCCACATTGCTCAGACTGGTCTTGAACCCCTTGGACCCAAGTAATCTACCCACCTTGGCCTCCCAAAGAGCTGGGCTTACACGTGTGAGCCACCGTACCCGGCCATCCTTTGATTTTTAATTTTTGTTTTGATTTCTTTCATATTAATCAACTATATTCCATTGAAAATATAATTATTTCCTCTACAAACTTGATGGTTCCACATTTTAAAACTATCCTGTTTGTGCTTAGATAGACTTGACTAGTACTTTGATTTACCTTAAATTTGTGCATTTACCTAAAATGTTCAAATCTTTCCTTAAGATAGATTCCTGATGTGAGATGCTTGAAGTCATGGCATGAACATGCTAAGTTTGGGACACATGCTCAACATCCTTTCTAGAAAGGCTGTACCAATTTATCTATATACTTCCATCTAAAGTATATTAGGGCCTTTGTTTTACTGAGCCCGTGCTATCACTGGATAATTCTCATTGCTTTAAACATCTTCGTTTACTTGGTAAGTGGGAAAAAAAGTAATTTACAGTTCTTTAAGGTTGACTTTTATCGTACATTTATCAATCCAATAACTGACTGCTTCTATGAAGAGCTTATTCACAACCTTAGGCCCTTTTCCTACTGGGATATTAGTTTTTCTTACCAGTTTGTAAGAATTCATTAAAAATTAGAAATAGTAATTCTTTTCCAATTGTTGAAAACTGTTTTACCCTGTTTTTCACCCTTCCTTTGCAATGATTTTTCTCACTAACCTCTGGACGAGAGGAAGAGAAGAAAAAAAAAAAGAAAAAATGATCCTGGCTGCAACTCAAGCTGCAGGAACAGAGAGTGAGTCAAGAATTTTGCCTCTCATAAAACTATTATGTGTCTGTAAGAACTGATCATATAACACTTTTCCTAAAAGATTATCAGTTAAAAATAGAGAACATACTTTATGACTTTTTAAGAGAGCTCCCTCTGTTACTAGTTTGTATAAGTACTCAATGATCATCTTTTTAATTGTAAAGGTTAATAAGACCACCAAATATTAAACAGCCTATTAGCATGATATTCTCTACAGAAAATGTTTTAGGATAGACTGTAATCCTTTGGCCTCAAAACTGTTAGCTTGGAGTAAGGAATGAGGAGAATCCATGTAAAATATGTTCACAAAACTTTCTGAACAGTGAAAAAAACAAAACCAAACCACAGCTGTCTAGTACTTTGGCCACCAGGAAGGAAAGCTGAAAGAATGAGAGAATATAGTTTGCTCCAGGCAAAATTCTGTCATGGGGTGGTTAAGGGTGACCAATATAGCTACTTATACATCTCCATAACAGGAATAGGCAGAGGGACAGCAAGTTTAACTTGCTTCAGAAGAAAACCCTATGATTCCACGTGGAGAAAGGGGAACCTTCATACACTATTGGGAGGAATGTAAATTAGTACAGTCACTATGCAGGAGTACAGAGATTCCTCAAAAAATTAAAAATAGAACTACCGCATGATCCGGCAATTCTATTACCAGGTATATATCCAAAATAAAAGAAATCAATCTATCCAAGAAATATCTGCACCGCCATGTTTATTGCAGCACTATTCACAAATAGCCAGAATATGAAATGAACCTAAGTACCCATCGATGAAGAAAGGGATAAAGTAAGTATGGTGCGTATATGTAATGGAATATCATGCAGCCATAAAAAAAATGAAGTCGTCATTTGCAGCAACATGGATGGAACTGGAGGCCATTATGTTAAATGAAGTAAGTCAGGCACAGAAAGACAAATATCACATATCCTAATGCATATGTGGGAGCTAAAAAAAGTGGATTTCATGAAGATAGAGAGTAGACTGGTGGTTACCAGAGGCCTGAAAGGGGAAGCAGGTGAGGGGAATGAAGGGAGAAAAAAAAATATATTTATTACCAATGAACTGTACACTTAAGATTGGTAAAGATAGTAAATTATATAGGCATATTTTACCTCAATTAAAAAGAAGAAAAATCTATCATTCCCGTGTTTTCAGTTTTAAAAATATACATATTTTTGAGACAGGGTCTCACTCTGTCACCCAGGCTGGAGTAGAGTGGTGCGACCTGGGTTCACTGCAGACTCAGCCTCCTGGGCAAAGTGATCCTCCCACCTTAGCCTCCAAAGTAGCTGTGACTACAGGCATGCACCACCACATCTGGCTAATTTTTGCATTTTTTGGGGTAGAGATGGAATCTCCCTGTGTTGCCCAGGCTGGTCTCAAACTCCCGAGCTCAAGTGATCTGCCTGCCTCGGCATTCCAAAGTGCTGGCATTACAGGTGTGAGCCTCCAAGTCTGGCCCCAATGTTTTCAGTTTTAAATATAAAACTGGAAAAAGGTTTTCACTTATTTAAATAGTTGAACAGAAATCAGAAACCTACAAAGGCAGGCTTAAAGTACAGCAATATATTTAAACACATTTTAAGACTGCCTTCACAGATACAGTAAAGCTCTTTTTTTTAATTTTTGTTTCACAGAACCATCAAGTTCAACATAGTGAAGTTCTTTGGGTTTGAAAAAGAAAATGAACATAAGCATACAATATTTGACAAGCAAATCTACTTACCATCATACTGCAAAAATCCATTTTTGTCTGTCTCTATCTCAGACTCTGGCTGGAAAAATAATAAAGTACCCATCAAAATAGTGTGTAGGAAAGAAATAATACAATTATAGACTAAAGAGGAGATAAGTTTTTAATAAATGCTTTGGATGAGCAATTAAAGATCAGCACTGATAGACAGTGCCATCTAGTGGATACGTGGCACCATTGCACTGAGCCTAATTTCAATACAAACGGTACATCACTCGCCAAAGACTTCTTGGATGTAATTCAATTAACTTGGTGGTTAAACCGTTTTGTATTAAATAAATAATTAAGAAGTTTTATAGATACCTTGAAAAAATCATCCTGAGATATGACACTGCAATTTGGGAGGTGTTTCTGCAAATTCTTAGCCAGTGTTGTTTTCCCACCATTTGTCACACTGAAGCAAAGAAAAGTACCAAGAAGGAAAAACCATTAAAAATCATTAAACACTTTTTTTTCTTTTTTGAGAGATGGGGTCTCGCTGTGTCACCAAGGCCGAAGTGCATCGGTGCGATCTTGGCTCACTGTAACCTCTGATTCCTGGGTTCAAGTGATTCTCCTGCCTCAGCCTCCCGAGCAGCTGGGATTACAGGTGCCACAACCATACCCGGATAATTTTTGTATTTTTAGTAGAGATGGGGTTTCGCCATGTTAGACAGGCTGGTCTGGAACTCCTGACCTCAGGTGATCCACCCGCCTGGGCCTCCCGAAGTGCTGGGATTACAGGCATGAGCCACAGGGCCTGGCCAAAAAATCATTAAACACTTTAAAATATTTTTAAAGAGGATATTTAAAGCAATATTTGATATTTAAGAAAAAAAGATTTCTTTCATAGATAGTGCCTTAAACCACAGGCACCAGCAGATCTGATGTACTAAACGATAAGAAATAAGCTGGGAAGGATGAAGGAGAAAGGTAATTGCCGAGTAAGTGAACTGAGTAACACTAACACTTAAAAATACAGACACTGTGTTGGAAGCGAAATGTTTTTTTGCCTATGTCAAAATATTCACATGGTTCATATGCAACACAGAGAATATGAGTAGCACGTTTTAGTGCAAGTGTATAAAACTACATATGGTCACTGTGATTTTGCTTCAAGGCACAGTGGAAAAAACAGGAGTGGCTTAGTATAAGCCCACCTACCATGAAGTCACATTTCCTCTGTGGTGCCTCCTTTTCCCCATCTCTCTCCACCTGGGGGCCAGCTGGGAGGTCCGCTGTAGCTTATCCCATCAGGCCAGTTATTTGTCCCTTCTGGCCGGACCGTGAAGTCCAGGAGAAGGGGCACTGAGTCACTCCTCTTTAGATCTAGTTTCCCAGCGTCTAGGAGACCACACGGGAGGGAGGCACTTCCCTACTCAGTCGTTTATTGAAAGAGTGTTTTAACCTGGGACTCATGTCTGTAAATATAAGTCAGGGCATTTGTGAACTTGAACGAGAAAAAAATTATACCTTTAATTTCACTGAATTCTAACAGAAATTTAGCATCTCCTTTAATTATAAATATAAGTGATATAAGTACCCCTGACATTCACCAAGAGAAATCACAGATATTTTCATATTATGTTGCAGTTGGGGTGGATATCTTGAAGTATCATCAATGTTCATTATTACTTCTGATTTGTGGCATTGTTTAGACCCACCTCTGGGTATTGTTATTTAATATATTGACATAGAAGATTATATATCACAATATCACAAATTTGTTTTTAAAAATAATTTTATAACTATATTTCAATATAACCAATTTCCTTTGTATTCCTGTATTTTATTTTGTACACTTAAAACTATTACTCTGAGGTCAAGATTTCACCATACCACCAAATGTTCACAGCACAAAAAAACTCCTGACTACACATCTATTTGTAAGAAACTTTGCTTAATCCCAGATGAGATCAATCCACAAATACTTATAATCTAGAAAAGGGAAAATGAACTAACATCCATTCATCAAAATGGCCTGCATATAACTCTACTATTACATTATACCTCAAGGTAGAAGGAACCTGATTCACAAGATTTCTCATTTAACCTTACGATACACGTTTGGGTAGGATATGGGCCATCTCTTTGAAAATAAGGAAAAGGGAGTGGGTGCTACCCTATGTATCGAGAAAATATTACAACTTTTCCCCCTCTTTAACAAAAATGTCTGTAAACTATACCAAGTGTCCATAGTTTAGGTATTAAGTTTTGGTTTAAATGAGATACTGAACGGGAGTGATTTTATTACAATATGAACAATCTGGCTAGAAAAAAAATCTGTCATTTTCTAGACTTATCTCTGTTAAGATCATGCAGTCAAACCAACAGTAGTAATTAGATCCTTTCTCACTGACTTAGCTAAAGCCAATGAGAAATACACACCCCATTTTTGCACAAGCCTTGGAGGAGACAGACCGGCTAGAAGATAGTCTGAGATACGGGGAGGAGAGGGGAGACAAAGTATTTAAACAAGCCTGCACCTAAAATCCACACGCAGATTTGGAGACATCCTGGTCAGGTGACAGCTCAGGCCACCCACAACATGGGGAAAAGGAATAGGAACCTTCCTTGGGGAAGGGAATAGGATGGGGGAAAGGAA
Source organism: Theropithecus gelada (assembly GCF_003255815.1). NCBI lineage: Eukaryota > Metazoa > Chordata > Mammalia > Primates > Cercopithecidae > Theropithecus > Theropithecus gelada. The sequence continues at coordinate 88,548,961 of NC_037683.1, forward strand.
TAGGAATGGGGGAATAGGATGGGGGAAAGGAATAGGAATGGGGGAATAGGATGGGGGAAAGGAATAGGAATGGGGGAATAGGATGTGGGAAAGGAATGGGGGAAGGAATAGGAAGGTCACCCAAAACATGAGGTAAAGGAATAGGAACCTTCTCCTATGGCACACCCACAACCACCATGTGCAGCACACTCACAGCCTTGCTCGCATGTGCTAACCAACCTGAGGAGAAGCGTGCCCAGCGTGCTCAGATCCTAGGAGCCTAGGAAGGAAAAAGGGTGACTACTTGGTGCCGCTCCCTTCTTTGCTCACAACACCCAAATAAATGCACAACTCCTGGCCCATTTATTTTTTTATGTGCCAGGTAACAAGAGGGCTCATTGTATTTGGACATAACAGTGGGCTAGGGAGAAGTTAAAAGGCTGTCTGTAATTATTCAAACACATTCTGCAACAGGTAGATGTTAATATTCCAATTTTCCAGTTGAGGAAACTAAGGATTGAGAAGTTGTATAGTAATAAAACCAGTCCATGTTAAGAAATGGAGATGGGATACAAAGTCTAATGCCAGGATGGATTTTAATTTTTTTTACATTGTGGGACTCTGAGAGAATCCCACGAAGGTTATCATCTCTTTCCCTAGTGACTGAGTTTGGATGTTTGTCCTCTCCAAATGTCATACTGAAATGTGATCCCCGGCTGGGCATGGTGACTCACACCTGTATCCCAGTACTTTGGGAGGCCGAGGTGGGCAGATCACCTGAGGTCAGGAGTTCAAGACCAGCCTGGTCAACATGGTGAAACCCCGCCTCTATTAAAAATACAAAACTTAGGCTGGGTGCTGTGGCTCGCGCCTATAATCCCAGCACTTTGGGAGGCCGAGGCAGGAGGATCATGAGGTTAGGAGATCAAGACCATCCTGCCTAACATGGTGAAACCCCGTCTCTACTAAAAAAATACAAAAAAATTAGCCGGGCGTGGTGGTGGGCGCCTGTAGTCCCAGTTACTCGGGAGGCTGAGGCAGGAGAATGGCATGAACCCGGAAGGTGGAGCTTGCAGTGAGCTGAGATCAAGCCGCTGCACTCCGGCCGGGGCGACAGAGCGAGACTCCATTTCAAACAAACAAACAAACAAACAAAAACAAAGAACAAAAATTAGCTGGGCGTGGTGGTGCATGCCTGTAGTCCCAGCTACTTGTTAGGCTGAGGCACGAGAATTCCTTGAACCTGGGAGGTCGAGGCTGTAGTGAGCCGAGATTACACCACTGCACTCCAGCCTGGGCGAGCGAGACTCTGTCTGAAAAAAGAAATGTGACCCCCAAGCTGGAGGTGGGGCCTGCTGGCAGGTGTTTGGCTCATGGGGGCAGATCCCTCATGAAGGGTTTGGTGCCATCCCCATGGTAATGAGTGAGTTCTTGCTCTGTTGGTTCATGTGAGAGCTGGTTGTTTAAAAAGTCTGAGACTTCCCTCTCACTTTCTTTTTTTTTTTGTTTTGAGATGGGAGTCTCACTCTGTCGCCCAGTCTAGAGTGCAGTGGTGTGATCTCGGCTCACTGAAAGCTCTACCTCCCAGGTTCACGCCCTTCTCCTGCCTCAGCCTCCCGAGTAGCTGGGACTACAGGCGCCTGCCACGCCTGACTAATTTTTTGTATTTTTACTAGAGACGGGGTTTCACCGTGTTAACCAGGATGGTCTTGATCTCCTGACCTCGTGATCCACCCGCCTTGGCCTCCCAAAGTGCTGGGATTACAGGCGGGAGCCACCACGCCCAGCCCCATCGCACTCTCTCTTGCTCCTTCTGCCATGTGACATGCTGGATCCCCTTCACCTTCCACCATGAATGTAAGCTTCCTGAGGCCCTCATCAGAAGCAGGTACCAGCACCATGCTTCTTGTAGAGCCTGCAGAACAGTAAGCCAAATAAACCTCTTTTTCTTTATAAATTACTCAGCTTCAGGCATTCCTTTATAGCAAGACAAATGGACTAATACACCCAGAAAAATGACTATATTTACATTTGTGTTAAATCTCCAGGAGGTTCATGGATGCCCTCTGAATTCCTTCAGAACCCCTGTTATTTGCAATTGAATAATTACTGTTATTACTTCCCTATGAAGTAATAATTTGGTCGAGACTTATTGGACAATTACTTCGTAGGGAAGCAAGTGGTTAAGTTCATAAGATGCAAGGCAGGAACAAAATTCGCCATAACTGAATCTGGCATGGGCTTCACAGGTACAGCAGCACTAAAATGAAATCAAGGCACTTGGCCAGGAGCAGTGGCTCATCCTTGTAATCCCAGCACTTTGGGAGGCCCAGGTGGGAGGACTGTTTGAGGCCAGGAGTTCAAGACCAGCCTGGACAACATAGTAAGACCCTATCTCTTAAAAGAGAAAAAGGAGAAATCATGGCACTTGCTAAAGAAAAGATAGTGGGAAGAAGGCTTTCTTAGGAAGTTATGGATAGTACCTAGTGCACAGGACAAGACAGGAGGTAGGTTTCTAGTTACATGGCCCTGTATTGGGACATTGAGCAGAGGGAAATCTTATTTACACAAACGCCAAATGAAGGGTGGATTGGATCCTGTAGTGGACTCTGTAGTTGCCTTTCCAGGTTCTATGTCTGTTTTCTAGGTCTGGTTGGAACTGCTCCCACTCTCAATTCCAGAACAGAACCCACTGACCTAAACCAATCAATGTAATCCCACCTCTTTTACCACGGTGGCTGCGTGTATGTGGACCATGCTTGTCCAGTCAAAGGGAGACCTATGACCTAGGGGAAGAGAAGTATTTCCCCTTCTGCCCAGTGACAGGCTATGAAGAAACAAGTCACAGGGCTCCTAGCAGCTCCTTGTGACCAAAAGGATAAGTCAGTTCTAAGATGAACCCAAATGAAAGACACATAGAAGAGAGAAAAACTGTCTTTGGTGATACCACTGAGCTCCTGTATCAAATCTTTCCTGCAGCCTGCTACCCCTGAGGCTAATACATTTCCTTTATTACTTATGGATAGCCTTCATAGACCATGATATTCAGATTTAATTCTCAATAACTGGGAACCACTGAATATCATTCTTCAGGCAGATAATTAAAATGTTCTGTATGAAGTTTAAACTGGTAGAGGTGTGTAGGAAAGATTAGAAGGGAAAGATGGGGATTAGGGAATGACAGCCTATATCAGGATGGTGGGAGTGAGTGCGGGAAGGAAGAGAAACACAAGAGAAGTACTGCAGAGAAAAACTGAACTTTTCTTCTGATTAGATGGGAGGCAAAGCAGAGTTCTGACATTTAGTTCACTCAATTTTACTTCTGATTGGTGACTTACTATGGTAATGTAATACCATAACACAATGATCTCCCCAAAATTACAAACAAAGTAGTCTCATATTTTATTAACTGGGTCACAAATAATGTGAATGTAATTAGAGTAAAGGTGAACATAATATGGTAGCAAGACAAATAGTGTCATTTTCAGTTGATGTTGATGTTTTATTTGCATGCCTGCCTCTGGGACCACAGGTAGGATGACCATATAATTTAGAACATGTTTGAGAGAAAGAGAAGTGCATCCAGGACCACAAGTATTAGCTTGGGCAACATGGGACATAAGGCCACCCAAAACATGGGGGAAAGGAATGGAGGTGAAGGTGTTCTCTATAGCACATGTCTGAAGCTGGGCACAGCTGGAAAGAAACACTAAGCTTTCTCCTCCGTCATGATGGAGGAACACCCATATGGGGAATGATAAATCATCCTGAATGAAAGCAGTGCCCAATCAGACCTTGCCTCTGGTGTTAGCTCCACAAAATAAAAGGGGAAGTGGGTAAACGTGGTTGATGGACTCTTCTGTCTCTCTGTTTATAGAAAACTCTTCCATCTCTTGTTGGCATTTATGACGCCAGCACTTCACTGACATCCCACAGTGGTCTGCTCTTCCCCAGGACTCTGGAATCCTCACTGCTTCTCCGTCCCCTGCTCCATCCACACGGAAACACCATTTGCACATCCTCAGTATCTTAAAGAGCTGTTTGTACCAAAATTACTCACCCACTGATTCCAACGATAAATGTTTTCATAATTAGCTTTGAAAACCACAGCTTCCTAATATTTCCTAAAAGTAAAAAAAAAAAAAAAAAATTCAAATGCATTTCATTTAGATGTCTAGGGAGATAAAGAATCCTAAATTAGGAACACCAGCTGAGAGGGGAGGGTGACAGTGACCTCTCAGCACAGCCCCGCATTATCCACATTCCCTGCCGTACTGGCTTCCCCTGCTACCACTGAGTGCCAACAGCCGGGACGTGCTCAGGGCCTCTCAACCAGTTGAACGTCAGGTGAGCTGCGGAGCACTCCCCCTTGAATGTCTGTTTTCCAAGCGTGGAAGAGTTGCTAGGCCACAGTGTGGTATATGAAGTTTCATTCTCTCCTTAGCCAGGTTGCCTTCCACCTGCACAATTCAGTCACCTGGGTATGACTCATTATCAGTGAGGCAGGGACCTCTGTGGGCTGGCCTCTTTCTCCCCTGATAAGACAGGAAAAAAGTTGCTACTGACCAGAGGCAAAATGAAGCTAATGCCGTTTAAAGATGAGATTTCTTCACCCAAAAGCCCAGCTCTTGGGCCTGGCTAGGTACATTTTTTTTGGAAGCAGGCCAGATAGTAAATATTTGACACTGTGTGGGTCAAGAGGCAAAATCTAAATTGTTATGTATGGACTTATATAACAAGAGAAAAAATATTTTCACAAATTTTTGTGATGAAATTCAATATATAATCATAATTTTTTTTAACAGGTCTACTAATGACAAGAATGAAATTCCCTTTTATTGGGCTATCATTTCCCTGAATTGGATTTCTGTAGTGCTTTCTACATGACACTGCAAATGTTCAGGCAGAGGGCCAGGTTAAGCCACCGGCTGCTGTTTTGTGGACCTTTGGTCTAGTGGATGGAGGGCAGTTTCACTAAAGCAGTCCTTGGTTATTACAATGAGCCATTTTTCATCATTAAGTGAAAAGGTGAAGCGCAGCTGGAGGGAACCTTAATAGTGGCTGCTGAAGGTCATCTCTGACAGTCACTGTTCTTCATTCCTATCTGCTGGGGGGGGGGGCGGTGGCCAGGGACCTAGGCTGTGTAGCCGGGGGCAAGTGGCTACCTGTCAAGCTGGAGGCTCCCAGCAATGCTCCAGTTCCTATGATCTGTGTCCACAGTCTCCCTGGGGAGGGGTTATGCAGAAAAAAGCCTGGTGGGGAAAGGGCTATTGTTGCCTGACTTCTTGACCTTTCTAGAATATTCCACATTGACTACAATTGCTTAACACTGGGTCCAATTCCATTAACAAGTCTGTGTGAGACAAGAATTCAATAATGACTGTGATAAAATAGCAGCCGGGCACGGTGGCTCATGCCTATAATCCTGGCACTTTGGGAGGCCAAGGCAGGCGGATTGCTCGAGCTCAGGAGTTTGAGACCAGTCTGGGCAACATGGTAAAACGCTGTCTCTACCAAAAATACAAAAGATTAGCCAGGCATGGTGGTGTGCTCCTGTAGTTCCAGCTACTTCGGAGGCTGAGGTGGGAGGATTGCTTGAGCCCGCAAGGTGGGGGTAGCAGTGAGTGGAGATTGAGCTGCTACACTCCAGTCTGGGTGACAGCGAGACCCTGGCTTAAAAAATAAAATAAAATAGCAGAACAAGTTGGATATTTGAGTTTCATCCAGAGTTATGTTGTTGAGTCACATCTCCATCCAAATTTACAAGATGTATCGAGGGAACGACTGCATACAATGAATATTGTAAAATACATTTTTATGTTGTAATTTTTCTGCTTTTGAATTTTACTTTACCCTATTCTTATTTTTTCGGTATGTCCGTGCAATGATGCCAACTAGCCTTATTTTGGGAAGGGAGAGGCTGCTCTTTATCTCACTTTTGTGGCGATACATGTTCTTTCTCTTACAAAATTATGTTGTCAAAAATTGTTCGCAGAGTGATATCCTCACTTGACCAAATAAAATAAAAATTCATAAAACTTTGTCATTCCTTGCCCCCATTTCACTTATTTTTGGATAGCTCGCTGAAGCACAAATTCTCAAACTTGGAGAAGTATAGCTTTAGAGATTACTTGGTCTACCTCTTCATTTTGCAGAAGTGGAAACTGGCTCAGACAATAGAGCGATTTGCCTAAGGTCACACAGACAGTAACTGGAAAAGCCAGATATGAAACTAAACCAGTTGAGTTGACTTCTTTCCATCACTCCAAGCTGCTAAAAAGCACTTTATTACTAACAGCAAAGAAAGGGTGTTACATATGTGCTAGCTTAATTGTCAGGCTCTGATGGATAATTGATGTCATTCTTACTGATGTATTATTGATGGGGCACTATTTGCTGTGCACACAGAATGGAAAGGACTACTGGTCCCCGTCCTAATTGCCACATCTGTGCTTACACGTGTGACTGTTGCATCAATTACATGGCATGTAAATAACAAGTGAGCATGGTTGTGGCACGGGAAATAGGCTTGAGGGGGTTACTTGCATTCAGGAACCAGGAGTGAGATGGCATAAAAAACTCACTTATAAAATCTCTTGGATACAGTGAAATGTAAGTTTTGTTTTTGTTTTTTAACTGAAACAGGAACTCCCAGTTCTACATTAGTTAGCAGTCTGGGCCTGTCCAAGCCAGTGTTTGGGTAAATGCTGGGCATACCCTATCAGCAATGAGCAGGTAACAATGTGACCGGAAGGGTGGGCAACTGGAACATGCAGAGACAAGAGAGGCAATAGGGCTAAGTGACTAGGGTGGGTGGGGGTAGGCCTAGCAATCCTGAAGTCATTTATTTCAAAAACAGTGTGCATGCACAGGGCAGCTTTAGGGGAGCTCCAGGTTCAGGCCTGGCACTGTCCACCTCCACATCATGTTCTACTGTTTCATTGCCTGTTGCCCTCTATAAGAACTATTAAAAATCACCGAGGTGGCCGGGTGCGGTGGCTCACGCCTGTAATCCCAGCACTTTGGGAGGCCGAAGCGGGCGGATCACGAGGTCAGGAGATCGAGGCCATCCTGGCTAACACGGTGAAACCCCGTCTCTACTAAAAATGCAAAAAAGTAGCTGGGCGTGGCGTCGGGCGCCTGTAGTCCCAGCTACTTGGGAGACTGAGGCAAGAGAATGGCGTGAACCCGGGAAGCGGAGCTTGCAGTGAACTGAGATCGCACCACTGCACTCCAGCCTGGGTGACTGAGCCAGACTCTGTCTCAAAAAAAAAAAAGAAAAAAAAAAAAAAATCACCAAGGCTACAGTGAGCCATGACTGCGCCCGCCACTGCATTTCAGCCTTGGCGATAGAGCGAGACCCTCTCTTGAAAAAAAACCAAAGCAAACAGACAAAAAACAACCCCAAAACTGCCTCCCAAGAAACCAAAAACAAAACAAAACATCAAATTTAAAAAGCTTGCAATTATGATTTGCCAGGCTTCATGAAGCAAATGCAAGCTTCGTACAAACTGTAAATCATGTGATGTGTCCAAAGAGTCATCATTTCAGGGCACGTCTATCACTAGAATCCACACCACCTTCAATCTCACGGAATATCTGTGTAGTTTATTTTCCCGGTGTGTGCAAAGCTTTCCTCAACAGCAGAGAGCTTTTGCATAGCGGGAGAACAAACTAGGATAGCCAAGAGCAAATCTAAAATGACTAATTTCTATTTTTTACACTTTTTTTTAACCCTAAGTAATATGTTGTTGGGTTTTTTTTTTTTTTAATTCAGATGTGTTTATTATGTTTAATTCATTTCACTACTAAACATTTACATTTTGGATTCTAAACAGCAGAACGGTCAGAAGTGGCATGTGCAGAATCAGCAGATTGTACGAAGAGGGCAGCTCTCTAACGCAAATGATCTGAAAGACAAAGTTCCTGCTAAATGTGCTCTTCAAATGTATCTACAGGACAGCCTGATATTTTAAAAAGAGGAAAATGTTTCCAGGACTTCTCACTCTGTATTCTATTCAACGGCTATTTTGATTCTCTTCTTCCAGGAGATAGGGCAGTCTTTTCCTACTATTGTTTAAACTTTGCTCCCTTTTGGTAAACAAATACCTCAAGGCTGGGTTTTTTTTTTTTTTTTTCCTAAGACACTCTCGCTCTGTCACCAGGCTGGAGTGCAGTGGTGTAATCTCGGCTCACTGCAACCTCCGCCTCCCGGGTTCAAGTGATTCTTCTGCCTCAGCCTCCCGAGTAGCTGGGACTACAGGCGCCCGCCACCACGCCCGGCTAATTTTTGAATTTTTAGTAGAGATCAGGTTTCACCATGTTGGCCAGGATGGTCTCGATCTCATTGACCTCGTGATCCACCCGCCTTGGCCTCCCACAGTGCTGGGATTACAGGCGTGAAGGGCTGGGGTTTTTGAAAACGCAATTCATGCCCCTCCCCCGTTGGTTTCATTTATGTAGGTTCTTGTGTAAATAGTTTTTTCCTTCCCCAAATACACAATTAATTTACAATATTGACTGTTATTTTGAACTTATGCCATTGGCTTCCTTGTGTGCTCCAGTTCTTTCCTCCCACCGAAGATAATATCCGCTAGATCAGGGGTCGGCAAACTTTTTCTGTCAAGTGCCAGATAGGAAATGCTTTGGGCTTTGCCAGCTGCTACTCAACCCTGCTGGGTAATGCGAAAGCGGCCACAGACAACACAGATGCAAATGAGCGTGACTGTGTTCCAGTAAAATTTTACGGACACTGAAATCGGAATTTCATGTAATTTTCACGGACACTGAAATCGGAATTTCATGTAATTTTCACGTGTCACAAAGTATTATATTTCTTTTGATTTCTTTTCAGCCATTAAAAACGTAAAAAAAAAAAAAAAATTCTTAGCAGGCCATACAATAACAGGCAGCAGGCGGGCAGTAGGTCATCACCCCAACGCTAGAGGAATGAGACCATTTCGACCCGCGAGGATCGAGTACTGAATCCTGTCCCTGGCGACTTCTCCCAGCTGCGCGGTCTCTTGGAGGCAGAGTTCCCATTTTCAGGATTATGCCAGGGCGCTAGAGCAGGAGTCCACGTGCTCCTCGGCAGGCCACCTATCAGTTCTCTGAGGGTGGCAAGAGTCCAGGCAAGGCTTTCAAGGTGTAACCAAGTCCCGAGCTCCAGCACAAAAACCCTCTGGAAACACCTCCAGGCCCCACCAAGGCGGCGCGGCGCGGCGCGGCAGGGGCGAGCAGGTAAGCACTCACCTGGCGCCAGTTCGAGTCCTCCCAAACACAGCGGCAAGGGCGACAGCCAGGCGCGCGCCTGTCCCCAGTGCGCCGCTACCCGCAGCTCGCTCCCCGACAGGCCCACAGCCTCTTTCTCCACGATTCTCCTGGATTAGAGGGATGCCAGGTAGCGGTGGCCACCTGAGGCCCCTTTCCACTCAGCTCTGCCCCGGGTTCCAGCCCCCGTTGGGGCGGGGCGGGGCTACGGCGAGCGTGGCCTCTCCCGCGCGCCCCTGGCCAGCTCCGGCTCTTCCCTATTGGGAGCGCGCGCGGCCCGCGGCACTGGCGCGCGCCCGCTTCGCCCTCGCTCGGCTCCGGCCCGTTCCGCCGCCGTGCGCGCCGCCCGCGCTCCCACTGCGGCGAAGCTGCCAGCCCGGGAGCCAATAAGCGTTCGGCTAGGCAGGGTCCACTTCCTCGTCGGCCCGGCTGGCGCTTAGGACGGCTCCGGCGGCCGTGGGGCGGGGCGGGGCACACGGCGGAGCAGCTCTGCCTGCGTCCGCTCTTTGCGCAGCCAAGGGTGGGCGCCGGTCCTGAGAGGCGCACCGTTGTAAGCCAGACAAAAAGAAACTGGGGTGCCTGAGTGCCAGGTGGCGGGCAAGCGGTGGGCTTTTCGGCGGGGTCTTTAGGATTTGCAGCGCCAGGAAGCGAGATGTCGAAGCCGCCACCCAAACCAGTCAAACCAGGTGAGGGACGTAAGGGAGGCGCTCGTCGGGTCCTCTGGCCGCCGCGGTGCCGGCCCCTCCTCTGCCGCTTGGCAGGGAGGACCTGGCGCGCACCCGGCCCCGAGCCTGGCTTACGAGATCTGCCCCACTGGGATGGGAGCTCTTTTGCGTTCGCTGTTACCGGGGAGGGATCGATTTTGATAGCGAGAGGATTTCGAGGGTTAAAAAAAAATATATATATATATATTTAAAGGGGAGTCGACCTCACTTTTGCTACGTTGTCATTCGCTGAAACTTTCAGAGGGTGTGATGGCAACGTCCCATGGAAGTTTTCCGGAAAGACAGGGCCATTGATCTCCCTTTAAAAAATGTCTTGAAATGGTCTTTAGCCACTTCCTCTTTTCTCAGTGTTTGTCACTGTCAAGTTAGGGTTCCTGACCGGCCAGAGCGAACGGGAAGTGCAATGCTTGCAGGGTGGGGTGGGCGAGCGAGCCTCCTTCGGGACTTAGGCTAGGAGCAGCGTTTGAAATTGACCTCGGGATCGTGGAAAGAGCGTTTAGAAAACCCCGTGCTCGCGCTCCTGGTGGAAAGAATCTAGGATGCGAAAGTAATCTCAGCTGTTGCTATTCGGAAGTGTCATTTTATCATCTCCTTTGCCTTCGCTCTCCCAAAGACGTTGGCGTGGTAAACCTGAGAGGACTGAGATTACTACATTCCTCAAAGCAGTTTTCTTGGCGGATTGTCCTTGTTCATTTTTGCTCTGTTCTTAGACTATTTTTTGTGATATGCAGAAATAAGCGAATTATGAAAGAAACTGACGTATTTTAATTAAATATTGTAACCTACTCTTCCGCGCGTTCATTTGGGTAGGTACTTAGAAAGGACTGACGTATTTCAATACTTTAACAACTCTTAGGTGCTTTCATTTGGGTAGGTAATTAAGGGAAATACGGGAAATGGAAGATAAATGACTCCGATGTATTCTTGGTTATTTTCACTCCCATCTTGTGTAATTTCGGTATAGCGAAATGCTGAAATTTAGTCCATTTACATCAAATTTTGAAGTAACTTTCGTTGCAGGAGATAAGAGTTTCAGTGATTAATTTTTTCCTTGATTTTCCTAAACTCTACAGCTTTCATACTTGTCTGGTTTTCTTCCTTTGCGTTCCTGCCGTTGGAGTATGAAGTCCCTTTATATGATAATCATGTACATACGTATGGGGAATAGTCCTTCACTGAGGACTGACATCTTGGTGGGCTGAGTGTGAAGGAAGTTGCTGAGACTGGCTCTTCCCTGAGTAAAGATGGGGCACAGCTAGAGTTGGGCTCTGCATTGCATTAGATGTGGAATCTGATGAGAAATTTCCATTTTAAGTGCATGTGTATGAGGTAGCTTTCTAAACCCAGGTGCAAATCAGGACCTCAAGTATCTAACAATGCAGGGTTGTTCTTTAATAGCTAAACAATATATATTTTTTCTGACCACCTGCGGCCTATTGAAATACATTATTTTAAAGAATGCCCTGAGAAAAAGTTCATGAGTTTTTTTTTTTTTTCTTTTTTAAAAATCTTTTCAGGCATATTAAATGTCTGTATTGAAAATGACAGGTGTGTGTATGTGCACACAGTAGTGTATACTTGTGCATTCATTCCCACTTGGGGGTTGAGGGATCATCCTGTTACTAATTGTGGATACATTCCCAGGAACCTGCTTTCTCCTTCACGTCAGAAAGCTTGTGGTTAAACGTGACTGGTGTTTAGAGGGAATTTTGCATTTTATTTTATTTTATTTTGTTTTATCTGGTCCTTGATTCAGGATACAGGGAATTTTGAATGAACATTAATTTATAAATGAGATCCAGACACAAAGTTACCATAGAAATGGGTTTGCCAGTTTAGTAATTTACAGTCAGAAACATTACTGCCAATCAGACTTGATAATGTGGGTGGGCTACCTTAGTAGAAAAAAAAGCAATGACCAGGAGCAGTGGGTCATGCCTGTAATCCCAGCACTTTGGGAGGCTGAGGTGGGAAGAGTGCTTGAAGCTAGGAATTTGAGACTGGCCTGGGCAGCATAGCAAGACCCTGTCTCAACAGAATACAAAAAACAAAAACAGAAATGTCCTATTGTAGTACTGTCCCACATTTACTGTGTGTTAGGCAATGGCCTAGTCACTTTTACATGTGTTAACGCATTTGCTGTTCTCAACAATCTTATGAGGTCAGTACCATTATATTGTTCCTGTTGCACAGATGGGGAAATAAAGATGCGCAGAAATGTTATTTAATTTGTCTAAAGTCAACAGTTAGAGTGGGGGATGTAGCAGGCAGGATTAAAACCCAGGTAGTCTGGCTTTGAAGTATGCACTCTTTTTTTTTTTTTTTTTTTCCTGAGATGAAGTCTCCTCTCTCGCCCAGGCTGGAGTGCAATGGCACAATCTCGACTCACTGCAGCCTCCGCCTCCTGGGTTCAAGCAGTTCTCTGCCTCAGCCTCCCAAGTAGCTGGGATTACAGGCGCCCGCCACCAAGCCTGGCTAGTTTTTTGTATTTTTAAAAGAGATGGGGTTTCACCATCTTGGCCAGGCTGGTCTTGAACTCCTGACCTTGTGACCCACCCGCCTTGGCCTCCCAAAGTGCTGGGATCACAGTGGCGTGAGCTACCGCCCCCAGCCGAAGTCTGCACTCTTAACCATTTGCAATTCTGCCTTGAGTCATAGTGCTCCATTCACATTGGTGGTCATGTGTATTTTAGAGCTGGTGGTCAGGAAGTCGAAAGGGAGGGGCCTCTGGTCTACAGACCTTCTTGTCACAGATGCACATAAAGGTCACCCCCTGGCTGGTACAGCAAGGAGAGTGGTGTGGAGCTTTACTTTCTTGTCCTGCAGGCAAGCTACATGGATACAAATCTCCAAAGACAGCATGGGATTGGGGACTTTGGGGTTGTATTTAATTTTTTGGTTTGTTTATATCCTACCTCTTTCCAAAGGACTTCTAAAAATACACATGATCTGAGAGAGAGGAAAGAAAGATAAAGCAAGGTCATTTTAGAGGGAGGGAAGAATGATAAGATGAAACAAGAGGAAAAGCTAGCTTACAGACAGACTTGCGTGTAGTAAGGTCACTGTAGATTTGGCTCTCAGCTGCAAGCCGAGAGAAAAATCTCAAGATTCACAGTGCTCATAAAATTAAAATGTGTCACTTGCTCTGAAAAGTAGTTATTTTAATGGCATTGAGATCTGAGACAGATTTTCCTGTGGGTTCTCTTAAAGTGTTGGAGTGGCCTGGATATCTCTAGCAGAAATACAAGACAGAACATCCTAACTGTGTTTCTTATAGCTTCTTTCAGAGCAAGATGTGGGTAAAACAGCATGGCTCAACTCAGTAGACAATACTAAAAGGAAAGGAGCTAGATGAGTAAGGACAAAGGACTCGCTGGAAGATATTAAAAGCGAGGGACATTAAGCTATAATGCAGACTAATTGCATCTTTCCGGCTGATCAGCACATGCCCAACAGGGGCACCGTTGGTGGAAGGAGGCTGAGAAGTCCTGGGCAGATACCAGTGGGAGACCCTGGCCATATTTGTACCATCTGGAGGATAGATCAGGGTTACTTTCTTGGGTTTTTGGCTATATCCAGAATTCATTTGCTAAACATTTCTTAATACATGTAGCTCATATTTTAGGCCCTGTGCTAGACACTGGGGTTCTAAGGAGCAGTAACCTAAGGTGTCATTCACGAGGGTCCTGAGTCTAATGGGGAAGACATATGTATCTATAGATATTACCTAGAGTATCCCATATCTACAACTGGATGGCTGATCTCATTCATTTTGTCAAAAAAAAAAGAGCTTATAATTAAAAATATAAGTAATTTTTTTATTTTTAGAAAATTTGGGAAAAGGTAAACAATAAATATATAACTAAAATATAGAAATCATCCCTGTCATCTACTGATAATCATTATTTACATTTGGTTGAATATTGTTTCAGGTTTCTTTCTTCTTCACGTCCATTTCATTTCAAAAAAAATAAAAACAATTATCCTTAGAACAGTGTCTCAGCTTCCATTTGAAATGTCTTGCTGTTGGTTGGTATATGTTTCCAAAAGGTTGTATGGTATTGCCCGCATTCTGCTTGAAAAATCAGTTCTGTCGCATCTTGATCTTTCCTTGCTTACTGATTTTGTTTCTGTAGAATCACTTTTGGCCACACAAGGTCTGTCATTGAAACTTTCTCTCTTAACTGTTATCTGTGTCACCATGGTACTCTGCTAAGATGTGTTTCAATTTCGTGGTCTTTAGCTCATTCTCTATGGTTCTTTCCTTCCTTTTCTTTTCTTTTGGAGGTGGGATTTTGCTGTGTTGCCCGGCTGATCTTGATCTCCTGTGCTCAAGCAGTCTTCCTGCCTGAGCTTCCAGAGTATCTGGAATTATCCGTGCTTACCACCAAACCTGGCTGGGACCCTCCTTTCCTTTTTCTGAATGAGTACGACCTCTTAGTTTTACACATACAGCATTTATGTTGTTTTCAGCCGCTCTCAGAAGCCTTGCAGTTCAATTAGCGTGAATCTGTCTGTCTTGTTAGAGTGTAGAAGTGTAGAAAACAGAACTTTTGTTCTCATGAAATCTTTAAAAAAAATATTTTATTCTGAGAGTAAGGATGGGCCAAAGAATACTAAATGAGATTTGGGCCGTAAAATTATCTCATTCTAAGCAGGTTTGGTAGCCCTCTATTGTAGTTGGAAACCTGATGTCTGACCTTGGCCATTTTTTCCCAAATGGCTTATTGATTTTGGTGGTGAAAGTGAAGCAGCATAAATATTTCATGTGCCTTGTGAAAATAAATTCATGGAACTTTGAAGAAGCAAATGTCAGTGTTTCAGATTCTTTTGTTATTCAGAGTAAAAAGTCATAAAACTTAAAAGACATCACACACATGCTGCTTAAATAACAGTTTTGAGAGAAAAAGGTTTTCATCTAAAATGAACTCAGTTTTTGTGTGTTTTACCCCAACAAAGGAATTAATCAAAAGTGAGGTGAAATATGCATGTGAATAGTCTTCTTTTATAGACTTGATACTTTTTATACCTGATGGCAGAATAAAGCCTGAGAAACATCTTGAAAATTTCAGAATGATGGTGATGATGATGGGAATGGTTAATGTAAATTTGGCCCTATATGTCGGGGACTGCACCCAGCACTGTGTATGCTCTGTCTCCTTTAATTATTCTGACTTTCCTGTCAGGTGGGTGGGTCCTCATCTCCCTGTTTTATGGATGAAGTAGTACTTAATGAGATCAAGTAAACTACCTAAGATCTCAAAGCTAGTGAGTGGTTGGTGTGACCTGGAAGTGGAACGTAAGCTTTAATTGGGTCCATGCATGTGAGCAGAGAAACCTGCCAGAGATGTTATTGGGTTGGACCTGCTTTGGTTGGACAGTCATTTTATTAGCTTATGCAGTTGTGTTATTGGTATTTGGTTTGTGTAACTGCCCTCTTTCAGTGGATCCGTATTAGACCATTAAACTATATACTTTTTGAGAGTGGAATACTCTTTTATTTCTTTGTAACTGCACAGCGACTAAATCATTTATGAATGACAGATACGTAAAATGCTTTGATACAAAAAAAAAAGGTGGTTTTTTTGTTTGTTTTTGTCTGAAAGAAGGTGGGGGGTGGACTCAGAGACTGTGATTGGGCTTTTCTTGTAGCTTTACCACAAAGGAGCAAAGGCTGGAGGTTGTGTGCCTCTGATCAGCACTCCTCCCTTCTGGAAATACTGGGGTTCCCTCCCTTGGTGTTTCAGCATTCCCACAATCTGACTTACATGACTGGTGCAGTGAGATTTTCTAATACACACCTTATACCTCAAGGCACAACAGAAGCCATTGCCAAAGTTGTCCTCACTTGCTTAATGCACAGGGGAAGACAAACTACATTTAAAAAAAAAAATACAGAGACACCTTTCAGTGGGCTGATGTGAGCGAGCTGTCAAGATTCTCTATCAAATTAAAGGAGTTTCAAAAAAATTTACAGGCCGGGCACAGTGGTTCACACCTGTAATCCTGGCACTTTGGGAGGCTCAGGCAGGCAGATTACTTGAGCCTAGTAGTTTGAGACCAGCCTGGGCAACATGGTGAACCCTTGTCTCCACAACAAATATGAAAAAAATTAGCCGGGCTTGGTGGTGCGTGTTTGTAGTCCCAGCTACTCAGGAGGCTGAGGTGGGA
This sequence comes from Theropithecus gelada, assembly GCF_003255815.1. Taxonomy (NCBI): domain Eukaryota; kingdom Metazoa; phylum Chordata; class Mammalia; order Primates; family Cercopithecidae; genus Theropithecus; species Theropithecus gelada. The sequence continues at coordinate 88,565,106 of NC_037683.1, forward strand.
GGATCACTTGAGCCTGGGAGGTCAAGGTTATGGCAAGCCACGATCGTGCCACTGCACTCCAACCTGGGTGACAGAGCGAGACCCTGTCTCAAACAAACAATGCAAATATTAGAACTAGGAGAACTTCCTGGTTCTTTTAAATAACTACATGGTATTCTGCTGAGCTCATTGAACCAGACCCTAACTAATGTACTTCGGGATTGTTTTCGATCTTTTGTTATCACAAATAGTCTCCCAACAGTATTGTTGTTGCTTACATGTGTAAATCCACAGGACAAAGTCCTGGCAGTGGGATTTGTTGTTTCAGAGGGTACGCGCACTGCTGTTTTCATAGAAATTTCCAAATCGCTTTTCAAAGAGGTCGTACCAGTTTACTTCCCTCCCAATAATGTATAAGCATGTCTTAAACAGAAAGATCGCAGTGCTTGTGATAGGAGATGTTATCAACGTGTGATCAGAGGGCTGGGAAGCACAGGGCAAGGAGCCTGAGGAAGCTGAGAAGATGTCACGGAAGAGGAGTAATCCAAGCAGAGTTCTGAATGCTGAGTAAGAGTTTGCTGGGCAGCAAAAGGGGAAAAGTCATTTGATTCAGGCGGAAATGAAAGAATGCATCCTCCTATCCACATTTGTCTAACTAAATAAGGGCAAAGCTTCTTTCAGAGAAGTCAAGGAAATTTGTTATGTGCACGGAGAACTGTGAACCACATAATTTTCTCTGAATAAAGAGAAGGCTGTTTATACCCCGTGTAACAGTTTGTGAAAAATGGTATTGCTCCACACAAAAAGCAGGAATTTAAATGCACACATCAGCTCTCTTCACAGATTGCTTATCTGTTTCTCAGAGTGTTAACAGTTGGTGTAGTAGGTGTTTAGTTTAGGGCAATGGGTTAAAGAGATTTAGCAGCTGCAAATCAGTTAAACAAGTTACTGGTGTGACTGCTGTGGCCTCCCCCCTCCTTTTTATTCAGTTATTTACCACTTTATGTCTGTGCATCTGTAGGATTTTTAGAAAGCCACAAGGCAAATTTCTCAGCTTACATTTGGGATAAGAGTTGGGGGATAGTTTTATATTTGTGCATTTTGATTGGCATGGAATTTTAAAACTCTTTAGCATCCCTTATAATTGGATAAGCTATTTTGGTTTTATATTCTTGGGACCCAAGAATGCATCTAATGTGGATCTTTTCTGCTGGGTACTCCCAATTTCCAGGGAGCCTGAGGGCAATTTGAATTCAAATTAAGGGAGATCCTCTAACCAACTCAGTTTATACTCACACTAGAGGGACTGTCTCAGGCCCCTTACAAGGGTCTGTCTGGCATCCGTACACTCCAGGAATTTTGCTTGGTTCTGAGAAACTCATGGATTCTATTTTAGGATTCCCGGCTTCCCAGCCAGGACTCACTCCCATGAGACAAAGAAATGACTTGAACCTGGAGGTTATCTTGGAATGTCTGTGTGTCTTCTAGGAACTTCCTGACCACATCCATATTTGGGGAGAAGATGCTTCCAAACCTTAGCTCACTGAGTGTGGGTTAGAGGGGGTTGGCTGAAAGAAGCCCCTCTAGGTTTTAGACACGGTTGGAAGGTATCTCAGACTCCAGAAGATTTGGAGGATCTCGGAGTCTCATTCTTCCTTATTTGAAAACCAAACTCTTATGCTTATGTCTGAAATGTTGACTACCCAGGTTCACAGGACTTTCTGGCTAGCATGTATTATTTCACTGCTTTCTTGGGCTTATTGTTTTGATGAGTCAGTGCTCAGATTTATCTGTAGCTAGCCCTGGGACAACTTCATCTGAGGGTATTCCTACTGGTTTTTCAGGCAAGGGAAGTGTCCATGAAACATTGGAATAGAAACCATCCCTGCCAAAGTTAATATTCTGATGGTGTGCCAAGCTTAAAATTGTTGTCGACCATATTTTTCTTTGGGGGAATAAATCATTCTCTTTGATCTCTGCATTCAGGTCATCCGAGCACCTGCTCACTAGAACCCGGGCCTATCTGAAGCTGTAATGTGAGGTAGGAGTCACTGCTATGGTGACTGCCTGCTTCCACTTTCAGGGAACCCTTCCCATCTGACAGGGCTTCTGGTCCTTGCCTAAGGCCTTTGCACTCTTGAAAACCTATTCTGTATCTAAATATTGGGGCTCTGAAGTGTAAACCCCAAATAAAACTCTAAGCTCCCTAACCAATGGAATGGACCCCTCCCCTCATCCAGATTTAACCTGAAAAACTAGTTCGGACCATGATAAACTGAGTTGTAATCAACTTTACATTTTCCAAACATCAAGTCTTCAGTGTCTTGATGGCCGTTCATGAACAACCACATTTTTTGAGGATCTCATTGGAATCTGTGCATATAAAGCCCTGGACATATTTAGGTCTCCAGAGTTGATGTTACTGAGTTATAATCACCTTTACGTTTTCCAAACATAAAAGGCTAATGGGGGTTGGACATGCCTTATTGTGAGTGGGATGAACTTCTGGCTGTTCCCCCCCCCTTTTTTTTTTAAAGCAACAACAGCTCCATTAGCACCAATTTTATAGTTAACTTTCTAGGTGACCTTTATAAGTCACTAAACCACTCTATGCCTCAGTTTCTTTTTCTTTTCCTTTTTGCTTTTTTTCTCTTTGAGGCAAGGGTCTGGCTCTGTTGCCCAAGCTTGAGTGTGGTGTGATGATCTTGGGCTTACTGCAACCTCTGCTTCCTGAGCTCAAGCGATCCTCCCACCTCAGCCTTCCCAGGGGTTAGGACTGCCAGTATGCATCACCATGCCTGGCTAAATTTTGTATTTTTTGTAGAGACAGGGTTTTACCATGTTGCCCAGGCTAGTTTCTTCACCTCATGCTAAATCTGATTTGAAATCATCTTCATGGCCTCATACTGGCCTCTCAATAATTTCTCACATTTCTGATTAATTTCATCTCGTTCTCCTTCTCCTAGACTCCTGGGCCATTTTCAATGATCCCCATCCCAACTCCCAGCTACTCAGTGCTCAGCAGCATGTGGATAGAAACATGGAGGAATTAAACACACCAAGCAAGGGCTTTTCATAAGTCCAGATTTCCATGAGAAACAACAAAGAGACAGGAAAGGACAGGATGAGGGTTAGGAAGGGGGTGTAACGTATTAATAATTAGGTCTGATCTGATTTCACTTAGGCTTTTGCTACATAGGGCAGTTTTAATTTTTTTCTTTTCTTGTAACTGTCTAGACAAAGAGAATACTGGGGTCTCCCTGCAGGAATATGTTTGGGGCTTTATATGCGCAGATTCCAGTGAGACCCTTGCAAAATGTGTTTGTTCATGAACGGCCATCTAGATACTGAAGACTTTCATGTTCGGAAGATGTAAAGTTGGTTATAACTCAACAACATCAACTCTGTAGGCCCAAGATGTGAGAATACTAGGTATTCTACTAGATTTTAGAAATTCTCCGTGCAAAATATCATTCAGGATCCTCTTGTCTCTTCTCATCTTATTTTTTCCCATCTCTTTTGGAGGTGATGGTTTTAAGCCATAGATTTAAATTCAGTCCTTTTTTTTTTTACAGAAATCACTGTATTTGATTCTAGAGAGGAGGGTTTTCAGTGCTTTATCTCGAGAAGAGGGAGGACTAATCTACTAAGAGAATGATTCTCTGCCTACCCATCACTCTGCCAGTTATACTGGCAGAAACCAAAAGCCTCTTTTTTTCTTTTTTATTTACTTATTTATTTGTGAGACAGAGTTTCGCTCTTATTGCCCAAGCTGGAGTGCGATGGCATGATCTCGGCTCACTGCAACCTCCGCCTCCTGAGTTCAAGCGATTCTCCTGCCTCAGCCTCCCAAGTAGCTGGGATTACAAGCACGTGCCACTATGCCCAGCTAATTTTTTGTGTTTATATTAGAAACGGGGTTTCATCATGTTGGCCAGGCTGGTCTCGAACTCCTGATCTTAGGTGATCCACCCACCTCGGCCTCCCAAAATTCTGGGATTACAGGGGTAAAGAAAATAACATTTATATATTTAAAGAGATTCTGATAAATGGCTTTTTTTTGTTTGTTTTTGCTTTTTTTTTTTTTGTTGTTAAGAAAAGGTATTGTTCTGTCACCCAGGCTGGAGTGCACAGCTCACTGCAGTCTCAACCTCCTGGGCTCAAGTGACCCTCCTGCCTCAGCTTCCTGAGTAGCTGGGACTACAGGCATGTGCTGCCAAGCCCAGCTATTAATTTTTTGTACAGATGGGGTCCCACAGTGTTGCCCAGGCTGGTCTGATGGGGTCTCCATAGTGGGACCTCCTGGGCTCAAACAATCTTCCCACTTGGGCCTCCCAAGGTGTTGGAATTAGGCTGGGTGCAGTGGCTCACGCCTGTAATCCCAGCACTTTGGGAGGCTGAGGCAGGTGGATCACCTTAGGTCAGGAGTTAGAGACCAGTCTGGCCAACATAATGGAACCCTGTCTCTACTAAAAATACAAAAAATTAGTTGGGCATAGTGGTGGGTACCTGTAATCCCAACTACTCGGGAGGTTGAGGCAGGAGAATCGCTTGAACCCAGGAGGCAGAGGTTGCAGTGGGCCGAGATCATGCCACTGCACTCCAGCCTGGGCAATCGTGTGAGACTCTGTTTCCAAAAAAAAAAAAAAAAAAAAAGCGTTGGGATTACCCACTACATCCGGCCAAAATGGCAATTTTAAGGACATAGAATTATACTTATGGGAATAAATTTTGTTGCTATGGCTTTAGAATTCAAACAAAAATCATTCTATTCATAGTGGAAAATTATTACAGTGCTCAAGTATTAGTTTTCCACTAAGTGTCTTAAAACCAAAGGTAAAGAACTACAATTTGTTAGGACAGAGAGCAAGAGATAGCAGAGTACTTCTGCATGTAGACAGTAGGTATAGAAGGAGAGCAAATTCCTAGTGATTATTCTGAAAGCCTACAATTTAAATGACCACTGCATATTGGTGGCAAGCCGCTGCCCCAGAGAGCACGGATTTTTCCTTCTTCTGTCTCCGTGAGCAGAGGCTATTCTCACTGCCACGCCATCCACATCTCCAACAGTAAATAGTTCTGCAGGCTCAAGGGCTTGGGAGGGAACCAGGGCATTCCTAGAAGTTTAAGAAAAAATTCCATTGTCTCCATTTCCTCCCTTCTTGTCCATGTGCCCATGTTCATAAAAAGATAAAATGATCTTCTGGGCATCCATCAGTGAAAAAGAGTTTTTTTTTTTTTTTTTAAGTCTCTGAGGCCAGGCACGGTGGCTCACACCTGTAATCCCAACAGTTTGGGAGGCCGAGGCAGATGGATCACTTGAGGTCAGGAGTTTGAGACCAGCCTGGCCAACATGGTGAAACCCCGTCTCTACTAAAAATACAAAAATTAGCCGGGCCGTGGTGGCGCATGTCTGTAATCCCAGCTACTCGGGAGGCTAAGGGAGGAGAATCTCTTGAACCTGGGAGGCGGAGGTTGCAGTGAGCTGTTATCAGGCCACTGTACTCCAGTCTGGGCAACAGAGGGAGACTCGTCTCAAAAAAAAAAAAAAAAAAAAAAGTCTCTGAGCAGCTGCAGCCTCAGGGGTAGGTGTGACCCGGGGGCCTTGGCCTGGCTGAAGGTAAGAATACGACCACAGAAGTATTGTCACAACTCTCCCCCACCTTCCTGAACAAAGGGGGATTTCTGCAAGGATGGTCCTGTAATTTACCCTAGTTTAATTACAGCCCCAGAAACCACAGCTTTTCACTTCCTGGCCTTCCCATTCTCTGGGGAAATCCTAAAGGACTCCATTCTCTTGTGCTTCCCTTCCTCCAACCCCTAATCTGAGCTGGCTTGGAAAATACCTTGACATTTCTTAGGGTTAAAATTCTCCCCTGGCCTTTTTGGGAGTCGCTTGGACTCCTTCGGTCTTTCCAGATCCTCCTGACTTCTGCCGAGCCCCTCCTTCCCATAAACAATCTCAACTCTCAGGACCAGGCCAAGCTGGAGAAAGAGCTCACCACCGGGGCTGTCTAGGCGGAGCCCTGGAATGGAGTGGCAGGTCTGGGCGTCAGGTCAGACATTTCCGGGTCACCAGGTGAGCCACTTTTATGATAGGAATGTGGCCCTTAGGAACACAACACCAGCCTTTTGAAGTAGTACTGCTGTGACTTGAGAGAGGGTGCGATTAGGGAAACAATTTTCAGTTTAAAGGCTGTTGTCTTAGTGAGTAGATGATCTTGGAAGAAACAGATGCTTTGGACAGCTTGTTAGTTTCTCATAGATGGCCTTTCTGAACTCATTTTCCTCTTTTTGGGTCTGTTAGAATTTGAGACATGGACTTTTGTGGAGGTTCTCATATGTGCTACATAAGAACATTTGAATCCTTCTGTTTTCTGAACAAAGAGGGGCTCTGTTTTCAAAGATATTGATAATCCTTTGCTTTACTTTTTCCTCTTGTGTTTTATAATCTTTCTCATATGTCCAAAGTTTGTATTATTTTACCAGAGTTCTAATATTAGCTAGAAATAGTAAAATATCCTCAGTTACAAACTTGGCCCCTGTGTATCTGTTGGGTCAGCTTTGATTGAACTCTTAGCTGAAGTTCAGTTCTGTCCCTAGTGATTCCCATTATGTCTTCTTAGATACTGTGTATATCCTGGTCTCTATATCAGGTTTGAAAGAGGTTGCGCTATAAATAAAGGGCACATTTATAACATCATGTTGTCTTGCTACCATGTATCTTCATAGATGGCCAAGACTAAGGCCATTAAAAAATTTTTTTAAGTTATTATTTTCTTTAGAGGTGGCGTCTTGCCCTGTCACCTAGGCTGGAAGGGCACTGGCACAATTATAGCTCACTGTAGCCTCCTGGGCTCAAGCTGTCCTCCAGCCTCAGCTTCCCATGTAGTAGCGCACATTACTATAGGCGCACGTTACTGTCCCAGCCAATTTTTTATTTTTGTTTTTTGTAGAGATGGGGTCTCACTCTGTTGCCCAGGCTGACCCTGAACTCCTGGCCTCAAGTGATCCTCCCACCTTGGCCTCCCAAAGTGCTGGGATTACAAGTGTGAGCTACCACATCCAGGCAGTGAGGGCATTTTTGTAATTTCATCTCTAAACAGTGGATGCACACATGCTCTGGCCTGGTGTTTTTTCACACTGTGAGTGGTGACTTGGTAGGTAGTCAAGTCAGTATAATTAGTCATGACTAGCGTCTTGAAGAAAAGAAAATAGAATACGAACAAAAAATATCAGAGTGAATCACTCAAAGTAAGGATAAGAAATTTTTGTAAGACCTTTTTTACGTTTCATGAGTGTGCGTGTCCTGATACGAAATACGTTTCTTCCTGTGGATCTCAAAAAAGTTTCAAAACCTCTAGCATCCGCTCACGCCCCAGTTTAATCTCTTGCCATCTTTTACCCCAGGATTCAGGCATGTTGATTGACTGGACATTCTCAGACCCTGCTTCCCGAACCCCAGACCCTGCTCTTTATTCTGGGGCTGCCTGACCCTGCCCCCTTTTGCGTGGGTAACTACTGTTTGTTTGTTTTTTAAATTTTTTTCTAGTCCTGTGGCATCACAGTGGATAACTACTGTTATCTCCAAAATTAAAGTAGATGCCACCTCCCACAATAGCCTGTGCTGATCATGAAGGTCTCCTCACTGTGTTCGTTTAAGTCTCCCTGTGTTCTCAGTTTTGTGGGTGTACTAGGCATGGCAATTTTTTTTTTTTTTTTTTTTGTGGTGAAGTCAGGAAGAGAAAGAGAATAAAGAAGGACTCATATTAGTAAATACATTGCCGATAAATCAAATACAAGTAGGCCAGATTATAAGCTCACACTTATAATACCAGCACTTTGGGAGGCCCAGGTGGGTTGATTGCTTGAGGCCAGGCATTTAAGACCAGCCCATGCAACATAGTGATACTCTATCCCTACAAAAAAATAGAAAGAAAAATTAGCTGGGTGTGGTGGCACGAGCCTGTGGTCCCAGCTACCCAGGAGTTTGGGGCAGGAGGTTTAGGAGGTCAAGATTACAGCGAGCTATGACTGCGTCACTGTACTATAGCCTGGGCGACAGAGCAAGACTCTGTCACAAATAAATGATAAATATATATAAAATTCAGGTCCTTGTAAGTTATTCTTCAAAAGGGCATTAAAAGAGAACACATTTTCCTGATTGTGTATGGGATACCTATTCATTGTAGACAATTTAGAAAATAAAGAAGAAAATAAATATGACTCATAGTTCTACCACTCAGAGCTAACGGTTGGCATTTTGATACTGTTTCTTTCCAGTTTTTCTTCCGTGCAGATTTGTGTTTTACATAGCTGATTGCATGTATAATATTACCACCAGCCTTTTTTTTTTTTTACATAACATCAAAAGATAAGTATATACCCCAAAAGCTAAATTTTAAGGGACACAATAAACTCTTATTTTAAATTATGGTAATTCTCTCTGTTGCTAGAGTGCTGGAGTGCTGGAGTGCCAGGCTGGAGTGCAGTAGCACAGCCTCAACTCACTGCAGCTTCGGCTGCCTGGGCTCGAGATTCTGTCATGTCAGCTTCCCAAGTAGCTAGGACCCACAGACCTACACCATCACACCCAGCTAGTTTTTTAAAAAAAATTATTTGTAGACAAGGTCTTGCTGTGTTGCCCGGGCTGGTCTCAAACTATTGGGCTCAAGCATTCCTCCCGCCTCAGCTTTCCAAAATGCTGAGATTATAGGTGTGAGCTTTGTTTGCTTAAAACAAGCATTACGGGCTGGGCGTTGTGGCTCAAGGCTGTAATCCCACATTTAGGGAGGCCAATGCGGGTAGATCACTTGAACTCAGGAGGTCAAGGGTAGCCTGTGCAACATGGTGAAATCCCGTCTGTACTAAAAATACAAAAAAAAAAAAGGTAGCCCAGCCCCAGTGTGGTGGCACAAGCCTGTAGTCGTAGTCTCAGCTACTTGGGAGACTGAGGTGGGATGATTGCCTGAGCCGGGGAAGTCAAGGCTGCAGTGAGCTGTGATGATGGCATTGCACTCCAGCCAGGGCGACTTAAGTGAGACCCTGTCTAAAACAAACAAACAAAAAGCATTATGGCCAAGTGCAGGGACTCACACCTATAATCCCAGTGCTTTGGAAGGACAAGGCAAGAGGATTGCTTGAAGCTAGGAGTTCAAGACCAGCCTGGGTAACAGCAAGACCCTGTCTCCACAAAAAATGTTTTTGAAAAGTTAGCTGGGCATGGTGGTTGTCATCCCAGCACTTTGGGAAGCTGAGACAGGAGGATCACTTGAGTCCAGGAGTTTGAGATTATAGAGAGCTATGATAGAGCCACTGTACTCCAGCCTGGGTGACAGAGTGAGACCCTGTCTCTAAAATTAAAAATAAACAAACAAAAAAAGCATTAGAATATCTCTTGCTGGGATATCATCTGTGATAAATTTTCTAGTATACAGGGTGAGGATTTCAGTAATGCTGTCTTGCCAGTAAGGAGAAACACAGGGAATAAGTCCCAGAATAGTGTAACAAGATGTCATAATTAATAGTAGCTAACATTTATGGGAACGTACAACACATCAGGAGCCGCACTCAGTACTTCACACGTGGTATTTGTTTAGTGTCTTTCAGTCCCTGGGTGCCAGAATTAAGAGCCCGGTATTCAGAGCATGGGTTCTGGAGCCAGAGGGGCCTGAGTTTAAGGCTCTTCGCTGCCACTCCCTAATTGTATGGACCTGGACTAGTTACTTACCCTCTCTAACCTCAGTTTCCCCAGCTGTAAAATAGGGTTAATAAAACATTTACATCACAAGATTGTTTTGAGGATTAAATAAATTGCTGTGAATTAGTACTTTGCGTGATGTCTGGCCCATGGTAAGTGTCCCATAAACATGAGTGTAGAAGGATAATTTAGTTTTGGATTAAAGATTTTGATGTTAGGGAATTTTCTGTCTTTGATCTTGCATATATGTAATCATTTGCCCAACCAGTCATTTCATATGGGAGGAAGTCGTGACCCAGGTTAGTTTGGGGTTGGGGAGAAGCAGGTTAGGAGCTACAGATCTTCACGTGGTGGCCCAGTGCTCTGTTTGTCTGACTTGTTACTTGCAGAGAAAGAGGACTACAAGGTAGAGGTCTGCAAATATCATCAATAAAGGGCTGAATAGTTAATATTTTAGGCTTCGTAGGCCACATATGGCTCTTTCAGCTACTCGGCTCTGCCATGGTATCATGTGAAAGCAGCCACAGACAAAAGACAAATGAATGCTGTGCTCCCATAAAACTTTATTCGTGGACACTGCATTTGAATTTCAGATCATTTTCATGTATCTTGAAATACTACTTTTCATTTTTCTCTCATCTGTTTAAACATGTAAAACTATTCTTAGCTTAAACGTCATACAAAAACAAGCATTGCCTTCATGGACGAGCCTTTGGACTGACCTTGCCTTTTGCGGAGGTGGCATGACCAGGGTAACCTTTTTTTTTTTTTTTAATTCCAAGGACAGAGATAATTTTCTTCCATTTTTCCCAAGGTCTCCCCAAACTGACATTGGAAGCACTTTGTCTTGAGATGAAGGGCTTTTAGGGACCTTGCTTTCTTTCTCTATTTTTTACCCAGTGAAGACAGTTGGCAAAGAGCTTGTCAGTTGAAATTTCAAACCCTGCTCTCTGGGATTTTTATGTTATATGGTGGAGACTAAATAAAATTAACCAGTGGGTATGGTCCCTCAAGATGTAAAAGTAAACCAAGTTTGCTGAAAGGCACTGAAAAGTATAAGCAAAGAAAAAAATGGATTAGAAAGGCACACTGTTAATAAACAGAACCCTCTTGCTAGAAAACACACAGGCTACTGTTTTTAGAGTCCGCTATTCCTGCAGCTGAAGTCAAGACATGTTTCAAATTCTTTAGGTTTTTTCTATTTCTTTTTTGGATTGGATAGGGGAAGTGATGGGGAAGAGGTGGTGTTAGAGAGAGGAGGGATGGAAATGTGTTCAGAGTCGTTGCTATTAGTTTTTTCTGTAAAGGTATATGTGCAAACAGAATTAATTGAACTTGATTTAATTAATCCAAGAGTATAAGTAGGCAGGAAGGAACTTATTCGTTACATTGGAAACTATTGGGCATTGTTATGCTCACAGTATGACTTTCTTTCCAAGGATTATAGCCTCTCTTTTTATTTTCAAGAGCAATGGGCTTTTAGGCCGGGCTTGGTGGCTCATACCTGTAATCCCAACACTTTGAGAGGCTGAGGCGGGCAGATCACCTTAGGTCAGGAGTTCAAGACCAGCCTGGCCAACATGGTGAAACTCCATCTCTACTAAAAATACATAAATTAGCTGGGCATGGTGGTGGGCGCCTGTAATCCCAGCTACTCGGGAGGCTGAGGCAGGAGAATTGCCCGAACCTGGGAGGTGAAGGTTGCAGTGAGCCAAGAGATCAGGCCATTGTACTCCAGCGTGGGCAACAAGAGTGAAATTCCATCTCAAAAAAAAAAAAAAAAGAAAAAGAAAAGAAACAAAAAGCAGTGGACTTTTGTGGAATTACGCCAATAGAGATGTGGTTCAGGAGGCCTATTCTGAGCTAATCACCTACCTCATTTATGGGTGTTGGAATCCACAAAGCCGGAGGTGGAGGGGGAGCCTCTGTTAGCCCAACAGAGTACAGCTGTTTTCTATCACCCCAAGAATTGAAAACGATGGCCTTAACTCTTGGATACCATCCCACAGACTCCTCCTGTTTTGTTTTTCAACAGAAAACATCCTGTTTCATCATGCATGTTTAATAGAATAATTCAAATATGCCTCATAGAAATAATTAATACTTTTTCTTACCCTGAGAATAGCCAGAGATGATGACACTGTTTTTTCATACCCACTTAATTTTCATAAATTAAGATTAATGCTCCCTGCATGTTCTTAGACAGATGTGAGAAAGATATATGTATATAGTAAAGTATTATTTTCCATGATTCTCTCTTGATCAAATAATTCTCTTCCTCTTCTTTCGTTTTGAGAGCTCTAAGATTGCTTGTAATTATCTGCTTTTGGGGGAAGCGAGAGAATATTGTTTTTTATATATTTACTGAAATCCACAAGGTAGGAAAATATTCTTTATAGAGTCCTGTAACAATTCCTAATTTCATCAGATAGTCCAGAGCAATGGCTCCCAAACATTTTTTGACCTTGAACTTCAGTAAGATGTATTTTTCTTGATAACCCAGAACATAAAAATACACACACACGCATGACCAGAGGGGAACACGGAAGTTCACTTTAGACTCAGATTTCTTCCAAAATCTACCATTAAGCTTTGGATAACTGGCCCAATGGTGGAATGCCTACTTTATTTGGCACACCAAGACTTCTGCCTGAGCAAGGATTCTAGATTGCATAGGTGACACTCTTGCCTAATCACGTTAGCAGCATCAGTAATGCAAACAAGGCATGACATATGGATTTACTGTTACCTTAATATTGACTTTGAAGGTTGGGCCTGGTGGTTCATACCTGTAATCCCTACACTTTGGGAGACCAAGATGGAAAGATTACTTGAAGCCACGAGTTTGAGATCAGCTTGGGCAACATGACTCCCGTGTCTATAAAAAATTAGCTGGGTGTGGTGGTGCATACCTGTAATCCCAGCTACTTAGGAGGCGGAGGCAGGAGGATCTCTTGCGCCTAAGAGGTCGAAGCTGCAGTGAGCTATGATTTCACCACTGCATTCCAACCCGGGTGACAGAGTGAGACCCTGTCTCTCAAAAAAAAAAAAAAAGAAAAAGAAAAGTTTGCTTTGAAAACAGGTAAGTTCTCTAAATGTAACTTATTTACAATGTGCGCTTTATATATTGGTCTGATTTGCCTTTTGTGGAGGTGGCATGACCAGGGTAACTTTTTTTTTTTTTTTTAATTCCCAGGACTGAAATCATTTTCTTCCATTTTTCGCCAAGAAAATTTTCAATATTAATAAATTGAAATTCTCTCAGTTAGTTGAATGTATAAATGATTATTCACTATTGGAGATGTAAACTATTGTAATAATGATGATAATGAGTCTTGAATTTTAAGTATGAAAATTATTATATAAAGAGTAAACATTACAGGCATAGATTGAGAATTAATGTTGAGAGAGTGTGATTGCTAGTAATTTTGGAATCCATTGTATTCTTTGTGGGATTGCTGTCAGTGACTTTATATCATCATCGCTAAGCAAATCTTCAGGCCCAGGAGATGAAGAGGTTGTCTTGACCTCAGTTGGTTCCTATTAGGGAGGAAGGATAGTTTACTAATGTACCGGCAGCGTCACTACCGGCAGTAGAGACTCTGGCAGAGCTAGTGCAAAAACATCTTGCTTTTTCTACAGATCTCATTTTAGAGAGAGGATTTGTTTAGTTTTACAAAAGTCCCATCAGGCTGCAGTTAATAGTACCAAGGAATTACCATTTTTGTCCTTTTATATCAGACTTTCAAAGTGAGTCTACTGGAGTTTTAGTCATAAGAGTGTAATTTTAATTATTTTTTTGGATAAAATTTCAGGTTTATTTATGTATTTTTTTGGTGGAGTCTCATTCTCTTACCCAGGCTAGAGTGCAGTCTTGGCTCACTGCAGCCTCTACCTCCTGGGTTCAAGCGATACTCCTGCCTCAGCCTGCCAAGTAGCTGGGATTACAGGTGTCCGCCACCACGCCCGGCTAGTTTTTGTGTTTTTAGTAGAGATGGGGTTTCACTGTGTTGGCCAGCTGTTCTCCAACTCCCGATCTCAAGTGATCTGCCGGCCTCCACCTCCCAAAGTGCTGGGATTACAGGCGTGAGCCGCCACGCCCGGCCAGGTTTCAGGTTTATTCTTGTATCCCAGTCGTTCATTCCATTAAAGCCACATTTGGCTTTGGCAAATATTTATTTTAGCATTTGATCATTTGGCATTAGGCCAAAAAAGGTGTATTTGGTAAATTTATTAATTAAATATTCATCCACCTGTCCATTCCCAATAAAACAAAATTTCACAAAACCATGATTTCTTCTATTATGTATAGTGTACACTGGTCTTTCTGACCCATTTAATTGTCTTAAAGTCAACTAAATTAGTTTCTCAATCTACTAATAGACCATGACCTTCAGTTGAAAAGTGTTGAGGTGACTCACTGTGTTGTGGGATTAGTGAAACAGTGAGGAGGGGTTATTTTTGTATGCAATATTTTCGTCCTACGGAAGATGACCGGAAGGGATTTCTAGTTATGTTCCACTCCCAAAAATGCAACTTAAGGTTTCAAGGCATGTTAAGACTAGTAAAAATAAATTAATGCTACCACCAAACAATTTTCTATAGTGGCTGTACTGGTTTACGCTCCCACTAGCAGTATCTGAGAATTCTATTTGTTCTATAATGCTTAGCAATGCTGGTATTGTTTTTAAATTAATGGACTAATTTTTTTTAGAGCAGTTTTAGTTTCACAGCAAAATTGAGTGGAAGGTACAGAGATTTCTCATATAACCCTGCTGCCCCACGTGTGTAGCCCCTCTATCATCAACATCCCTCACCAGAGATAACATTCTTAAAAAAACATTTGTTAGAATTGATGAATCTTCACTGACACATGCATGCATCATCATCATTCAGAATCCATAGTTTACGTTAAGGTTTGCTCTTGTTGATGTGGTTTCCATGGGTTTGGACAAATGCGTAATGACAGTGATACTCTAATAAGCCATTAGAGTATCATACAGAGTAGTTTCACTGCCCTAAACGTCCACTGTGCACTGCCTGTTCAACTGTACCTCCCCCAACCCTTGGCAACACTGATCTTTTTACTGTTTCCATAGTTTTGCCTTTTCCAGAATGTCATATAGTTGGAATCATATAGTACATAGCCTTTTCATGTTGACTTTTTGCTTCGTAATAGGCATTTTCGTTTCCTCCATGTCTTTTCATGCCTTGATAGCTCATTTCTCTTTAGTGCTAAATAATATCCCATTGTCTGAATACACCACAGTTGATTTATCCCATTGTCAGTATTTTTCACTTTAGCCATCAGAGTGGGTATGTAGTAGTTATAGCCATTGTAAGTGAAGCCCATCTAAATGTCTCACGCTTCTTAACATTCTTAAAAAGACATAAGTGAAATAGTCCATCTATTACAGATGGCCAGGGGCTGATATTTTAAATAGTCATTTGTCTTGTTGTTTATTGTATGTCTGTCTCTTATAGTGAGCAGTTTCTTTCTTTCTTTTTCTTTTTTTTGAGACAGCATTTCACTGTCATCCAGGCTGGAGTGCAGTGGTGTGATGAAGGCTCACTGCAGCCTTGACCTGCTGGGCTCAAGTAGTCCTCCGACTTTAGCTTCCTGAATAGCTGGGACTATGGGTGTGTACCACCGGCCACCACACCTGGCTAATTTTTAAAATTTTTTGTAGAGCTGGGGTCTCATTGTGTTACCCATGCTGGTCTTGAACTCTTGGGCTCAAGCAGTCCTCCACTTTGGCCTCCCAAAGTGCTGGGATTACAGGTGTGAGCCACCGTGCCCGGCACCAACCCCTTTTTAGTGATGTCTGAGTGGCTTTCTTTAGAGGCTTCTCCAGTTCTTCACCAACAGGGAATAAAATAGGTTAGAAATTCTTTGTTCAAATTTGTAAGCTCCAAGCCCCTCTAAGTGCTGTTTCAGGGCCTCAAAAATGAGCTGACTCATACTCTGTTTGCATAACTTAGAGCAGAAATTTCACCTAGTTACCCTTTGCCTGTAGAATATCCTGTTGCGGAACCCTTCTCTCTGCCTTTACCATGCCTCTGCCACCATGGACAGGGATTCGTTTATGGAAGCCTAGGGTCATCCCAACTCTAGAGGAAAATACAGTGTTTGGCTGATGACTAGTGGACTCACCCTTCTCTTCAGGGACGCAGTGGGGTTGGACGGAACAGAGAAGGGTGGGACTGGCAAGGTGAGGAGCCAGTGAAGTGAGTCAGCAGGTGCACCACTGCTGTTATTGTAATGGGAGTTTGCTGATCTTGCTTATGTGAGGAGACCAGCACTGCATAGATCCTTAGTGCTAATACATGCTGGTTCATGCAAGATTCACCTAAAGCCTCAGTCAAAAGATTGGACCTTTTTTTTAACCTTATTTCAATTGAATTCCAGGGTAATTTCAGGGTATTCATAGAGTCTTCTGAGCTCCACTTTTCCTCCTTGTTTTATGTCACTAGACTTTGATGAGAAAATGATCAAGCTTGAGGGAGCCTGAGGAAAGCATCTAACTTAGCCTCCTTGCATATACAAGAACAAGTAAATTTGGAATTGATCAGTGCTTCCTCTTGGTGATCTATTAAGATGTTTACTGCTTTTTTTTTTTTTTTTGAGATGGAGTTTCTCCCTGTTGCCCAGGTTGGAGTACAATGGCGCGATCTCAGCTTGCTACAACCTCCGCCTCCTGGGTTTAAGTGATTCTTCTGCCTCAGTCTCCTGAGTATCTGGGATTACAGGCGCGCACCACCACGCCCAGCTAATTTTTTGTATCTTTAGTAGAGACGGGGTTTCACCATGTTGGCCAGGCTGGTCTCAAACTCCTCAAACTCCTGGCCAAAATCTCAAACTTTTGGCCCGCCTCGGCCTCCCAAAGTGCTGGGATTACAGGCATAAGCCACTGCGCCCAGCCTATTGCTTTTTTTTCACCTAAACCCATTGAATTTCACCTAAACCCATTTAGTTGGCATGGGATCTTGTTTCCAAAATTAGCCATAACACTTTTTTTTTTTAAAAAAAAAGATGTTTTCAGGGAAGATAATATAGAAACACAGAGTACTCTCATTTCTTCCCCTCGGCACATAAATGTATAGACCTATAGAACGTTGCTCAAAATTGAAATAAATATGATGTAAAATGATCAATGAATTCAGTATTATTGTTTTGAGAGGAATAATATCCAGGGTTGTTAAACAGTAATCATAAAAGTCATCTGTGTTTCTTCTTTATGCATTTCTTTTATATTCTGAGGCTGTTTCTATTGCCTTCTTTCATTACCACTTGACTCAATTTTGAGGATGGAATAAATTAATCCCAGAACTTTTATAATGTACGGATGAAAAGGGACAAGAGGCTAATGTCCCAACATTAAGCAATAAATAAGTTTGTGTATGTGAAAGTGTTTTCTACAACAGATAGAATATTCATTTGCAAAATAGTCTAAGGAGTTGCCTGCTGTTCACTGTTTAGTATAAATCAAAATGCAAATAAATCTCACTTTCAGTTGTGGACATTTTAAGTAAGATGATCGTGAAAGATACAATTACAAAAATCAGTGGTTTAGTCACACTGCACATAGTTGTTTTCAGGTTCTGTACTTTTTATTGAATTTCACCTAAACCCATTTAGTTGGCATGGGATCTTGTTTCCAAAATTAGCCATAACACATCTCATCGCTGCCTTCCCTCAGAGGAACAAGAAAGTTCTATCGTTATTGATTTTGGTCACAAGTGGACTGCTTCCTTGTATAACTTCTCTTTGGAAAGTTTGAAGTAATCAAGATAACTAATCTCTGCTTTCAGGGAGACAATCTAGTCAGCAGAAAATACTGTATTTCTCCTGGCAGCTCCTCCTTCCGCTTGGTGTTTCCTGCCTTCAGTCTATATGAGTGAAAAACAAACTCCAGACCCAAAAAAGTTTCCACTTTTGTGTGTGCATATTAAGCTCCTCTTAGTAGAGCAGGAGAGATGTGGCCCTGGAATTCTGCTGGTGAAAAGAGTGTTTTCTTGTAGCAGGGATCTGAGCTGCTCTTCTATGTTAAGATGTTTAGAAGGAGAATGATTCCTCCTCCCAATCCCAAATCACACTGTTACTGTTTTCATTGATTATAAAGGTAATACACACTTGGCGTAATGAATGTAAACAGTAAATGTCAAGTAGAATATGATGCCCCCACAATTGGTGTTCTCATTCAATGACTGTGTGTTTTGTTGACATAAACAGGACATAAACTTGCCCACTGTTCTAAACCTGCTTTTTTGTGTGTAGATTATTTTCTATGTCAGTGTCTGTGGTTCTGTCTGCAGCATTTTTTTTTTCTTTCTTTTTTTTTTTTTTTGATATAGAGTCTTGCTCTGTGGCCCAAGCTGGAGTGCTGTGGTGCAGTCTTGCCCACTGCAACCTCCGCCTTCTGGGTTCAAGCCATCCTCCCACCTCAGCCTCCCCAGTAGCTGGTATTACAAGTGCATATCACCATGCCCGGCTAATTTTTGTATTTCTTGTAGAGATGGGGTTTTGCTATGTTGCCCAGGCTAGGCAACGCTTTTTGTTAATTGACAAGTAAAAATTGTATACATTTATGGTATACAACATAATGTTTTGATATGCATACATTGTGGAATGACTAAATCAAGCTAATTAATGTGTGTTACCTTACATTATTTTTTTGTGGTGAGAACACTTCAAATCTACTCTCAGCATTTTCAAGTATGTAATAGATTGTTATTAACTAGTCACCATGATGTAGACTAGATCTCTTGAACTTGTTCCTGCTGTCTAACAGAAATTTGTGTTCTTTAACCAACATCCCCCCAAGTCTCCCTACCCACCAGCCTCTGGCAACCACCATATTCCTGTCTGTTTCTATGAGTTCAACGTTTTTAGATCCCACATATATGAGTGAAATCATGCAGTATTTGTCTCTCCATGCCTGGCTAATTCACATAACATAATGTTCTTCAGGTTCATCCATGTTGTCACAAATGACAGGATCTCTTTTAAGACTGAATAGCCTAGTGCGTGTGTGTGTGCGCGCGCATATATCACATTTTAAAAATTCATTCTGCCATTGATGGACACGTAGGTTGACTTCCTATCTTGGTTATTATGAATAATGTGCAGGGTTCTTTTTAAAATGACTGTGTCTTGTGGACAAATCAGAGTTTATTTACATAATCCCCTTTTAATGGACATTAAGTCAATCCATTTTCTGATATTCTAAACCTGCAACATGGGGGAAATGAAAATAATATTAAAAATCAATTTCTCAGTCACATGGACCACTTTTCTCATGCCCAGAAGCTACATGTGACCAGCACAGATATAGAACTTTTCTGTTATTGTGTGAAGTTATGTCAGACAGTACTGTTGTAAACTACTGGTTTCAGACTTCTAAATTTTAATTTAATTTTTTTTTTTTTTTTTTTTTGAAACAGGGTCTCGCTCTGTCACTCAGGCTGGAGTGCAGTGGTGCAATCTCAGCTCACTGCAACCTCCACCTCCCGGGTTCAAGCGATTCTCTTGCCTCCCACCTCTTGAGTAGCTGGGAATACAGGTCTGCACCACCAAGCCTGGCTAATTTTTGTATTTTTGGTAGAGATGGAGTTTTGCCATGTTGGCCAGGCTGGTCTCAAACTCCTGGCCTCAAACAGTCCACCTGCCTTGGCCTCCCAAAGTGCTGGGATTACAGGCATGATCCACCATGCCTGGCCTCAGACTTTTTAAAATTCCTGCTTCCATCTATTCCTTTCTTCATGCTTCATTCATTACTTAATTCATTCATTCATTAATTACTGAGTGCCTCGTATGTGCCAGGCACTGTGGTAGGTACTTGGGTGTCTCATTCAAAAAACAACAAAAATACTTGTCTTCATAACGCTTACAGTTGATCCACAAAAGGTTTTTGAGTACTCAGTCTATATAAATGCATATGAATTTATAAGTTGTGTATATATTATTCTATGCTGTTATATCATAAAACATGTTCAAATAGGAATAGAAAAGAATAAGAAGGATAAAAATGTAAATATTTTCTGAGGTAGTCTTCCCGTATCCCACCTTGGAGGCCACTGTTCTGCATGATTTTCTTGTCTTAGATAATCATCTTAAAGGTTCTTCTAGTGTTGCAACTGAGCTTTTATTTATTATTATTGTTATATTTTGAGGCAGAGTCTTGCTCTGTTGCCCAGGCTGGAGTGTGGTGGCGCAATCTTAGCTCACTGTAACCTCCAGCTCCTGGGTTCAAGCTATTCTGCCTCAGTTTCCCGAGTAGCTCGGCCTATAGGTGCATGCCACCATGCCTGGCTAATTTTTATATGTTTAGTAGAGATGGAGTTTCACCATGTTGACCAGACTGGTCTCAAACCCGTGACCTCAAGTAATCCACTTGTCTTGGCCTCCCAAAGCTTTTAAATAGCTATCAAATAGATAGTCCTTCTATTTTGATATCTGTTCTAAATCTATTTATTTTATTAAAAGAGGATCCCCCCCCTTTTTTTTTTTGCTATCTATAGGCTTTTTTCCTATACTGTTTGAGTTTGTTAATTTACTTTGTACAGCTGACCTTCTGTATCCACTGGTTCCACATCCATGGATTCAACCAACTGTGAATAAAATATATTCAGGAAAAACTACTAAAAAATAACAATACTGTTCAGGCGTGATGGCTCATGCCTGTAATCCCAGCACTTTGGGAGTGCTGGGCAGGCGGATCTCTTAAAGTCAGGAGTTCGAGACCAGCCTGGCCAACATGGCGAAGCCCCGACTCTACTAAAAATATAAAAATTAGCTGGGTATGGTGGCAGGCGCCTGTAGTCCCAATCACTCGGGAGGCTGAGGCAGGAGAATCTCTTGAACCTGGGAGGTGGAGGTTGCAGTGAGCCGAGATTGCGCCACTGCATTCCAGCCTGGGTGAAAGAGTGAGACTCTGTTTCAAATAATATAATAATAACACAATAATACAAATAATTTCAGTATAACAACTATTTACATAGTATGTACATTGCCTTTACTTATTATTAGGCGTAATAAGTAAAGATGATTTCAAGTATATGGGAGAATGTATATATGTGCAAATACTATGCCATTTTATATGAAGGTCTTGAACGTCCATGGATTTTGGTATCCATCGTGGTTCTAGAACTGGTGCCCTTGGATACTGAGGGATGATTATACTCATTTAGCAAACATTAATTAAGTTCTACTATGTGCCAGTTAGGTGCTGGGAAATTGACCAAGTTAGAGTTCCTGCCCTCAAATGAGACAGGTAGCAAATCAGTGGTTATAGCCCAGAGTGTTATGGAAATGCAGTCTACAGAGAGAGAAAGGAGGAAGGATTGTTTGGCAGGAAGGTGGGCAACTCTCAGGCATGTGACCTCGTTGCCTCTTTTCTGTTTTGGGACTTAATGGACTCATAGGTTTCTCCAGTGGGTCCTTTTT
Organism: Theropithecus gelada; assembly: GCF_003255815.1. Classification (NCBI taxonomy): domain Eukaryota; kingdom Metazoa; phylum Chordata; class Mammalia; order Primates; family Cercopithecidae; genus Theropithecus; species Theropithecus gelada. The sequence continues at coordinate 88,586,231 of NC_037683.1, forward strand.
TTTTTCCTCCATGGTATTTTCTTTTCTTTTGGAAAATATAAACTTCAAACCCGCTGATTTAAGAATATCAAACCTGTATAGATTATCACATTAAGGATTTGTTTATGTTAACATGGTCTTGTATTTTTAAACCTAGATCTCAGGGTTGGAAGGACTCTGTATAGGACAGAACTGAAGCACAAATAATTATGTAGCTCCTGCTGTTAGAAGGAAGCAAAGTCATCTTTCAGAGGTGTGCGTCTGTTCATACATTCACTTAAGAAATATTAAAAAATATCTCCTATGTGGAAAAGGCACTCAATTCTGAAACACAATTCTCCCACAGGCTTTTTTTTCTTGGATAGAGATATTTCAGTCAGTGTTTTTATAATGACAATAGTTGCTGCTGGTACTTATATAATTTTTCTATGTAGTCACATTGATATATATAGTGATGTATTTTTTAAATTTATTTTTTCATTGACAGATAATTGTACATATTCATGGGCTACATAGTGATGCTTTGATATATATAATGTATAGTGATCAGATCAGGGTAATTAGCATATTTGTCATCTTAAACATTTATCATTTCTTAGTATTGGGAAATTTAATATCTTCCTGCTAGCTGTTTGAACTATATAATAATTGTTAGCCATGGCCATCTTACAGTGGTATAGAACACTGGAACTTATTCCTCCTATCTAAGTGTGATTTTATATCCTTTAGCAAATCTCTCCCTGTCCTTCCTTTCTCTCTAGCCTTTCCAGCCTCTAGTAGCCTCTATTCTACTTGATCACATGGGTTTTTAATTAGGGAATTCTGAAGGATATGATGAATAATGCTATTAAGAGCAAATTCAGGAATGAAAAATTCAGTTGTTGTTTTTTCTTCCTTTTTTAGGGCAAGTTAAAGTCTTCAGAGCCCTGTACACGTTTGAACCCAGAACTGTAAGTGTTCAGTTTTTAACTTTTGAAATTGACAGAAAAACCTAAGATGATTTTATTTAGACATTTCCTCTGGTGTGAATGGTCTGCGTTTTCTTTGATAAACCTAGGTAATTCTCAGGAATGGATGTTGGGTGCAGAGCTGTGCAAGTTAAGTCCCGGCTGATTCGCATGTCTTCTGCATCTTGAGGTCATGTCTGTCTTGTAAAGCTTCTCCCCACATAGTGACACCACCTGCTTTCAAATTGACAAGTGACTTGCATATAAAGCATGGCGACCCTATCTTAGTCATCCTTCTGCTGAATCTCGTACTAACCTTCCTTCATTCTCCTCTTGACCTTCTACCTCAAAATAGCTCATAATGGTACCCACTGCTAGCCTTCCAGAACAATTTTTTATTTCTCTGCAGTGTGCATTTTCATTGTTATAGTTTCTGGTATCCATCCATTTATCTGTGGTTTATTAAGCATCTATTATATGCCAGACACTGGTCCAGGCCTTGGTACTAGTGCCGGGACAACAGAAAGGATGCTCTCATAGAGCTTGCATCCAGTGGAGAGAGACAGAGAGTAAGCAGACAAATGAATGTGACTGTCAAGGGCTAAGTACTCTGGAGAAAAATAAGGAGGGTGAGGGGCAAAGAAGTGAATGGAGAAAAGAGTGTTGTCTTCAATAGCATGTTCAGAGATGGCCTTTCTATAAAGGTGGCATCGGGGGAGAGACTTGAAGGAAGTGAGGGAGCAACAAGTGCAAGCAGCATCCTTGGTGGATGCTAGAATAGAAAAAACAGGGAAGACAGCATGGCTTGGAAAGTTGTAAACACAGGAGAGGGTGGTGGGAGACTACTTCTGAGAGTTGGGGTGAACTGGAAGGGCAAAGCATTTAGGGCCTATGAATCTCATTTCGATTTTGCTCTGGGTAAGATTGGAGGTAGTAGATGGTTTTGATACAGGATGGTTTTGATACAGGAGTGACTAGATGGTGAAGCAGGGAGTTGAGACAGTTAGGAGGGAAAGGAAAGAAACCAAGAAGGTTTCTCGGGGAGAAGGGGTGTATGAGTCCATTTTTCCTCTGCTGATAAAGACGTACCTGAGACTGGGTAATTTATAGAGAAAAAGAGGTTTAATGGACTCACAGTCATGGCGGAAGGCAAAGACATGTCTTACATGGCAGCAGACAAGAGAGAATGAGAACCAAGTGCAAGGGGAAACCCCTTATAAAATCAACACATCTTGTGAGACTTATTCACTACCACGAGAACGGTATGGGGGAAACTGCTCCCATGATTCAGTTATCTCCCACCAGGTCCCTCCCACAACACATGGGGATTATGGGACCTACAATTCAAGGTGCGATTTGGGTGGTGACACAGCAAAACCGTATCAAGGAGAAACCTGCTATCCTTGACTTTTCTCTCATATATGCTAGGGACCAGAGCTTTCTCTCTGTGGGCAGTCAGCTTGCTGCCGGCTTCATCTGGGTTTGTCCCAGACCCCACTGTCCCCAAAGTTAGAGGCAACTCAGAAGGTCACACAGAGCAAGTGACACTGAACATCAGTTCGCTGCCATCAGGCCGGGGCCTGACTTCAAATCCCAAATCTGTCTTTTACTTACTGCATGAATTTTCTTACCTCACAGCCATTGATTTCTCATGTGAAAATAGGGATACCGTTCTGCAGTGGCACCATGCCGTGAGCGTGGAGTAGGGTGAATATTGAAGGCCTGCCACATGGTGAGCACCAAAAAATGGTAGCCACTAATAGACTAACATGGGAGTGTGCATATTCAGACAGTTCTCCCAAGAGTTTGTCCACGAAATGTTTCTGGAACAAGAAAGGTGGGGTTTTTATTCTTCTCACCAAGAGATTCCACTGACAACTCTCCTGTGTTGGTGAGGGATTGGGAGTGGGTAGTGTTAGTTTACTGAGCCTGCCATAACAAAGTTCTACAGACTGGGTGGCTTAACCAAAAGAAATTTATTTTCTCACAATTTCGGGAGCTAGAAGACAGAGATCAAGGTGTCTGCAGGGTTGGTTTCTTCTGAGGCCTTGCTCTTTGGCTTCTAGATGTCGTACTTCTCTCCACATCTTCTCATGGTCTTTCCCCATGTGTCTGTGTTTTCATCTCCTCTTCTTATAAAGATGTGAGTCATTGGATTAGGGCTCACCCTAAAGACCTCATTTTAACTTAATTAACTCTTTAAAGTCCTTATCTCCAAATACACTCATATTTGGAAGTACGGATGCTCTTCAACTTTTGATGAACCCAATAAACTCATTGTAAGACAAAAAAATCCGTAAGTCAAAGATGCATTTAATACCCCGATAAGCCCATCGTAAAGTTGACAAATTGTTAAGTTGGATCATCGTATGTCAGGGGCATCTGTACTGGGGGTTTGGACTCTAACGTAAGAATCTGAAGTAGGGAGAGGGCACAGAGAGCCCATAACAGGGAAGTGTGAGGCCCAGGGCTGTTGTCTTTAAGCCCTGCTCACAGGGAGCGCTGTCATTTTATGCCTCGGCTTGTCCTTATCAGTTGTGTCCTGGTTGGTTGCATGACCCTAAGAGGGATAAGAGTGAGAGAGGTTAGGGGTGGTCAGGTGCCAGCCTGGGCCACTCAATGAATAGACCATTCTCTGCTGCCTCTGTGAATCTAGAATGGGACCTGCATTTACTTTGTTTTGAGGCTTGAGGTGACTCCTGACTCTATCTCCTCTCTTAGTATGCTTCGTTGTCCCCGCCTTTGTCCTTTCTCACCAACCTCCTCCTTCCCCTTTGCTTCCTCATGACCTCACTTCCCACCTACTGACTTAGCTCCTCCATTCCGTCTGCAGTCTGAGCTAGATTGGCATTCCTCAAAGGTGGCTTTGCTTCCACCTCCTGCTTCAATCTTTTATTTGACTAGAGATATCGTCCTCTATAGTCCAGTCCCTATTCCAGCCCCGCTGTGCTCTGCTCCTTCCTGTTCTTGAACTATCCCGTCTGGAGGTGACTCACAGCAGAACCTATCTCTCAACCCTTTCTAGACCCGTGGCCCTGTCCCTTCCAAGCTCACCTTACATACTTCCTCTTCTGTAAAGACTTTTCTGACCACCCCAGCTGGAGGTGGACTCCCTCTCCCGCCTCTGAACTTCCACACTTGGTATTTCAGTCCTGCTCACAGGCACGGCATCTGAAGAAGCAGGGTAGCACCAGGTTCAGAGCCCGTACTAGGGTTCAGGACCAGCTCCACTTCTTGAGCAGCTGTGTGACCTTGAGGAAATTACCGAACCTCTCTGTCACAGTGTTCTCATCTGTAAGGTGAGGATAATAATTGTCCCACCGGGTTTTACTGAGAATTAGATGAGATTAATTGCATAAAGCTGCTATTACTACTATTAAGGAGTACTTGTTACTAGTGAAGGAATAGTGGTTGCTGTATTAGTAGACATTTAACAGATATTTTTGATGGGTTGTGTATTGATTTATTTACTTCCAGTTCTACTCCAAAATGGAGTTTCTCCACTGCTTTTAAAAAGATCTTAGTTATGATTGAATATACAGGAGAATATACATTTAATTCATTAGGCTTTAAAAAATATTCAATATTTAAAATGTATTTTTAATATTTTTAGTCCCAAGGATTGTAGGCTGCAGTCAGTAATGACCACCTCAAGCCCTGTTGCCGCCATATTTCTCCCCTGTTCAGCTCCCTTCAATCCCGGTATGAAGTGGGTAGCATCTAGCACAGCAGGCAGCCTCTAGCTCCCACAGGCCTTCCTGACTGGTAAAGTGCCATGCCATACCCATTGTTAAATTTTGAATATCATTCCAGAACTAGATTTGTCTTACCTTCTTTTTCTGAATGAGAATTTCTGTTGGAAGCTGTTTGGTCTTTCTCCCCTCTGACCAGCAGCCGTCTTCTCTGGAGGGATAGATACACCACAGCATATCCCACGCTGACCTGGCCTCCTCAAAGTCAGTGGGACCAGGCAATATTGAAAGGCTAAGGTGGGCTCTGAGGGACATTGCTGGCATGTGCAGCCCCCCAGGCGGGCCTGGGTCCAGTGTTAAGCTCCTGTTCCCCCTCAGGAGATGGGGACAGCAATGCCCAACCCCAGTCTTGGGGATCCATTGAACTGGAAGAACGCTGGGTAGCTCCTGGTTCTTCTTGCCAACCCATTTCTCATCTGTCTTGCTTAAAGGCAAGGGTGTCTTGGCACCACCCAGCCCCATTTGGTTCTTTTTTCTCACCCAGCTCCTTTCAATAAAGTGTCAACCACAGACCTGGCTGGACTGGATTGACGAGTGTCAAGACAGACTGATGAGGAGAGAACAGAATTTCCTGTGTGGTTGAGGCGCATTGATTTCCAAAGGGAAGCCAGCAGGACCCTGCTCTGTCGTGGAAAGGTTGCTGGGCTGCACTAGGTTAACAGAGCCACGTGTAGAGGAAGGAGACTGGGAATCTGAGAGCTGAGGTAGGAGCCCAGCCCTGCCACTTACGCTGATTTGCAGAGATTCTTTAACTTCTCTAAGCCTGGTTGTGAAATAGAGATTGTATCCATGACCCAGCCAAGCCTAGTGAGTTGTGAGGACTAAATGAGGTCAAGTATACTTTGCAAGTAAAATATGCTGCCATTGGTTTTGTTGTACTGCACTATAGGGGTGGGGGAGTTGGGAGTCGATAGAGACAGGTATTTTCCAAGGCGGCCAGCTTTTAATCTGGTCATGACACCATGATGGCCAATAATGGCTGTGTGTGATGCCTTTTGTATGAGAGAAAGCATAGGTGGTGGGTAAGAGCAGGGACTCCGTAATCTGACTTAGAGTTCAAGTGCAGGTTCTACCATGTACCTGCTCTATCGCCTTGGACAGGTTTCTCATCTATAACATGATGATAAGAATAGCACCCACTTCATATAGTGTTCTTGGTGAGGAGCAAATTAGTTAATATTTCTGAATGCCCAGACCAGTACGTAGCACATAATATAGACAATAAAGTGTTAAATAAAAACATCTGTGGAGAATTTGTTTTCTCTTTTTATGAATTTTGAGGGCTTCAGACTAACAAATGTGAAAAATTTCAAAAGTATATCAGTTTTTCTAAACTTTTCATAAAGTATATTTGCATAAACCAACAAAATTAATGCCTTGGGAATTATATGTTACCAAGAATATATGGAATGGGAATGGGAATATATGTTACTAAGTGTGTACTCTTTGCTGTAACATCCCAGTGGACAATAGCTTTCTTATTCTGATACCTTGTTGTTGTTCAAGGAGAGAGGAAAGGAGGAATGTGGTTAAAAAACAAAGAATAAGCTGGACATGGGGAAGTGCATACTTCATTATGTTACTGTTTTCCCATTTCTGTTCCCTGACTATGATGCTGGGAATTTAAAAGTAGATGCTCGTTGAACAATTTACATCAGGTATCCTGCTAGTGGTTTCTTAATGGGAAATGTGAATATTGCAGGTGAAATCTGTTTTTAAAACCATGAAATTACCGTGTTGTATGTACTGCCACCAACACTGCGAAGAATTTAGTAGACTACCTACTTAGCTAGATTAGGAAAACGTGTCCCTGGTTTCTTTGGAAGAAGATATTTTACGAGTAGTAGCATTCTGTGTCTGGGAGCTGTGGATTAAAAGAGAATAAACTGTTGACTGTAATTTCTCGGGATGAAAAAATGAGGTCACTTTTTGCCTGACTGAAATGGACTGCCTGTTCTCGTTGCCTCCGTTGAAAAACAAGTCTGACCTAATGGGTGGCTTGTGGCAGACACCACTATTGAACGGTCCCCATTAATTCAAAAACTGAAATAGCACTGAGAGGTATCGAAGCGACTGGCGCTCAGTGGTCTTTCTCAAATGATGCACTTTCCCAAACCACAGAGGACAAGAATTATTTGAAAGACATTAAGAGTTTTAACTATTTTGGGCCTTATTACTTTTTTAAAAAAATTGAGGTAAAATTCACATAAAATTAACTATTTAAAAAATTTTTAATTTCTATGAGTACATAGTAGGAGTATATATTTATGAGGCATATGAGATGATTGGATACAGGCGTGCCATGTGGAATCATCACATCATGGGATATTAAGTATCCATCCCCTCAAGTGTTTGTCCTTTGTGTTACAGACAATCCAATTATACTCTTTCAGTTATTTTAAAATGTACGATTATTATTGACTATAGTTATCCCATTGTGCTATCAAATAATAGGTCTTACTATTTCTTCTTAAATTTTTTTTGTTCCCATTAACCATCCCAATCTCCTCCCAGGTTTTCCCATTACCCTTCCCAGCCTCGGGTAGCCATACGTCTACTCTCTATGTCCATGAGTTCAATTGTTTTGATTTTCAAATCTCACAAATAAGTGAGAACATGCGATGTTTGTCTTTCTGTGCCTGGCTTATTTCCAAATTAACCATTTTAAAGTGAATCATTCAGTGGTGTTTAGTACATTTACAATTCATTACCTCTGTGTAGTTCTAAAACATTTTCATCATCCTACAGATTAACCCTGTACCCATTAAACAGTTACTCCCTATTCCCCCTGATTTATTGCTTGTTTTTATAAGAAAGAGTCATTACCATGATTGTGTGTGTGTGTGCTTTGTTTTTAAAAGCTATTTGTTTGGTACTTTTTCATAATGTATTTTGTTTGTTTGTTTAAAGGGTGAGTGGTTTTATTAAATGGAAATTTAGGGAGACGTGACTTTTGTGATTTTTAGAAGGAGGGTAAAACTGTAGGGAAAGATGACTTCTTAACTTCTTGACAGTACTGTTTGAGGGGGACACTGTTTATTGTAAGACATAACTGAGTGAGATTAACTTTGGGAGACGTGCTCAGTAAGAATAGCCCGGGACGGCTCAAAGATGGGACAGACCTCTTCATGGCATTGAACTCTTTCAAGTTCCAGGAAATGAAAAGTTGCTCCAGGAAAATGTTGCTGCCCACATGTCCTATTTTCCTTATACTCTTCTTCTTCCTTCATTTTTCCCTCCCAGGCCTTAGCACCATCTAAAGGAGAGTCAGATGGTGTTAAAATTGCCAACAAAGGCCAACCTTAATGTTGTGGGGGTGAGTGGTGGTGGTTGCTGAGTCCAGCTGGGATGCTGTGGTGGGGAGAGAGCCATCTTTCTGGCCTCTCTGGGAGTGATCCAGTTTACATCAAAATAAATACTAAAGGAAATAGTTTCTTTACCTAATCACTTTCTGTATCTACCACATATTGGTAGTAATAGTGATCATTGATCATTAGAACATTTTAGAGACAGGTTTGAGAGAATATTAGTGGTTATTAATTTCTTTTTTCCCAAATTCAAGCAACAAAAGTAAAAAGTAAAAACTTATTTCAAATAATATCAAAATGTATGTCACAAGGTCTAGTACATATAACAGATTTTCCATAGTTTGTGCTATGTGTCAGACTAGTCTGTGCAAATCAAAGTGTAAAAGCAATATATGTTTCAGAAAGTTACCTTTTAAAGGACTTTAGCCATTTGGGGGCATCAATAATCATCATTTGCTAATTTTTATATTTGAATGCATAGTGCATCTAAATATTTTCATGTATTATAGTTGCTTAAAGCATGTTATGGCTGATAATAGCCTTAATTTACATTCATGGAGAAATATAGTAAGAATGTAGATCAGCCTTAAAACTAAATAAATTACTAGTGCAGAATCATATTTACTGCCCTAGTCTGCTACTGAGAGGAGGTAAACAAATGGAAAAATGAATGGATGAAATATTTTAATTTTATTTATTAAAACAATTTTTTGAGACAGAGTCTCACTCTGTTGCTCAGGCCGGAGTGCAGTGGTGTAATCTCAACTCACTGCAACCTCTCCCTCCCAGGGTCAAGTGATTCTCATGTCTCAGCCTCCTGAGTAGCTGGGATTATAAGTGTGCACCACCACGCCTGGCACATTTTTTGTGTGTGTTTTTAGTAGACATGGGGTTTCACCATGTTGGCCAGGCTGGTCTCAAATGCCTGTCCTTAAGTGATCTGCCCACCTCAGCCTCCCAAAGTGCAGGAATTATGCAGGCGTGAGCTACCACACCTGGCTGGGTGAAGTAATTTTCACTAGCATAATTTTGATTTATATGGAACAGTAATTATAATCACAAACATCAGAGCCTTTCTTTTAATAGTATTTTTCCCACCTAAACTATGAAAGCAACACATGCTCATGACAGAATTTGGAAATTTTTCTGTGTCTATTTAATGCATGGTTGTGTTCTTATGACATGTGAAATTTGTGTCCTACATTTTTCATCCACCATGATGATGTAAATATTTCCTAATATCTGAAATTTGCTCTCAGTAGGCATCACCCTACTTACTTATAAAGTCACGGCAAGTGTTATCTACTAATGGGGAAAAGATGTTTAAAATGTGTATCTTTATTCAGAGAGGTTTTTTTTTTTTTTTTTTTGAGACGGGGTCTCACTCTTGTCACCCAGGCTGGAGTGCTGTGGCATGATCTCGGCTCACCACAACCTCTGCCTCCCGGGTTCAAGCAATTCTCTGCCTCAGCCTCCCGAGTAGCTGGGATTACAGGCATCCACCACCACACCCAGCTAATTTTTGTATTTTTAGTAGAGACGGGTTTTCACCATCTTGGCCAGGCTGGTCTTGAACTCCTGACCTCATGAACCACCTGCCTCGGCCTCACAAAGTGCTGGGATTACAGGCATGAGCCACTGCACCTGGCCTCAGAAAGTTTTTAGAACATTTGGTTGGTACAGGCCAGAGCACATATGGTTGGTGTAATTAGCCAACTCCTTAGAGCTGCTTGGGGTTTCTGGACTGCCTGAGTTACTGCTTCATATCTTTTAGCTCTTTAGCCTTATTCATGGTTGAATTACATATTAACTTTTCTCATACAGAAAATGTTCATTCTCCCTGAACATGAAGAGTTAGGACAATGATTTTCTCGTAATAAGCAGATAGCAGATGTTGATCTTAAAGTGTTCCAGGATTGAGGCCTTGTTTAAGAGAAAACCAAGCTTCTGGCTGTTTTTCATGATTCTAATTCTAGACATTTATCTTTTTATGAAAAAAAATATACTACCTTTTAGAATTTCTACAAGGAAGAAGTTTTATTAATATTCTATTTTGATATACAAATGTTTTGCTTTGGTTGTAGAAGAATACAAGATGTGTGTGGAGAATCTTTATATATGTAATTCTTTGAAGTTCATCATGGGAAAAAATCTATTCATGTATTAATTTTTCAGTAGTGTTTTATTATATGGCTTATGTGCTGATTTAAGTGTATAAAACCACATTATTTATTAGAATATGATAGAATTTTGAATCTATATAATGATTATATTCTAATTCATGAAAAATCACATGGAGACAAACTTTTTTTTTTCTTCTAGCCAGATGAATTATACTTTGAGGAAGGTGATATTATCTACATTACTGACATGGTAAGTCCAGATAATATCTTATAATACCACATATAAAGACTGTTTTATGTAGCTATAACATTGTAAGTTATTTAAATGTATATGTACATAGAAATACATATGTACAAGTCTGTTCATTTTAGCGCAATTGATAGTAGCATAAGATTGAAAATAGCCCTTATTTCCATCAATAGGAAAATAGTTCAGTAAGCTTTGGTCTATCCACAAACAGAATATTATGCAGCTATAGAAAGAAATGGGAAATATCTCTATATGCTATTATGAAGTAATTTAAGTGGAAAAAAAAGCAAAGTGAGAAAATGTAGATAGCATATCCTCACTTTTCTAGGAAAGGGTGAGAGTGTATGTGTACACACACACACACACGCAGACACTTGTTTTTCTCAATTTCAAATAAAAAATTGAAAGATGAGTTGCGAAGTAAAATTTAGTTTTATTCTATGAAGAGTAAATATCCTTTCTCTAGGTGGAGGGAGGGAAATAGGGCATAATGGACATAGATGGAAGATAGACTTTTTGGGAAATTATACCTTGTTTTGTGGATTTGACTTTGAACTGATGTAAACCTTGACATAGTTAAAAATTGGAGTAAAAAGCAATCCCTAAAAGTTAAAAGCAGAATGAATCAAATGAACTTAGTTGTACCCTGGTAGTTGACATAACCACATAGAGAGGAAATATTCCAAGTTTAAAACTCAGCAATTTGACTGAACATCCATAGTAGAATATGGATATATATATATGAGGAATATATATATGAAGAACATATATATATGAAGAATATATATATGAAGAACATATATATGTGAAGAATATATATATGAAGAACATATATATGTGAAGAATATATATATGAAGGACAAAAAGAACTGGCCAAAAAAGGGTAAATTGATTTAAATCATGCCCTTGTTAGGGAAATGTTGGTATTGCTAAGTCTGAGATTGTTGCATGTGTATTGTGGTTTAGAGCAAATGAGTCATTAGGTCGGTGATGTTGCTAACGGGTTTTCAGCATGGCAAAAAGGATACACAGATATAAGATTAATGACAGTTTAAGAAAAGCTCTGTATTCCTTCATCTGAATTGGAAGGATCACATTGTATTTTATCTAAAATAAAACGAAAATATTCCCTGCTGTGTTCTTTGAAAGGGCCTAGGAAAAATGACCAACCCAATAATAATATGTTATTTTCCATTGAAACGAACAGGCTTCTTTGAGAAATGGCTAGTACCAAGTCAGGGGCAGCAGAGGTACAAGATAAACCCAGAACATCCTCTTATTAGAAACCATGGAAGCTCCCAAAGACAGTAGGGTCATAATGAAAGGACTTGGGAACTAACTTGAAGAGACTCCCACTGGCCAAAGATAGGACAATTTGAGCATCAATTAGGGCAGCAACTTCCAAGAATTGAAACACATTCAATACATTTAAATTTATGAGTTCCTAATGTTACTTCTGAACAAATCTCATTGGTCAGCATGAGAGAATGCTAGGAAACCAGGTTTTTATTCTGACAACCGTTAAGGGGAAGAATCCCCATTTATTCTGTGTTTTCTTTATGAATTTCTTATCTGGGCAACCTGAGAATTGATGAGGAAGTTTTTGTTTGAAGAGGTATTCAGGTTATTTCAATGAAGAAGGAATGATAGAATTAGCATGTCACCATCTTGCAGCCCCCAGGAAATAGTGGATCTACACAATGATCATCAAAGGCTACCAACATTATGAAAAGAAGCCGACTAGATAGTACGCGTTTCCCAATGGAAGAAATCAGTACTGCCTAGGAAATAGCTTTGCCAAAAAACATTGAAGCTGAATCTAATTAAACCTCTAGAACGAATGACCAATTTATAGGCAATACAGGGAACAGAGGAACATGTTTAATGATAACACAGGGATACAACAGGCAAAATCCATAGAGGTTGAAACTACAGGGCAAACCAACTGGATTCTTCAGCAAATATATTTTTAAGAGATAAAAAAGAATGGAGAGACAACCTTTAGATTAAAAGATACTTAAAAGACAAATCAATTATATTGTATAGCCCTTATTTGAATCCCAAATTATGGGGCAGTTGGGAAATTTGAGTATTGACCTTGAGTATTGTTGGAAAAAACTTTTAAGCTGTGATAATGGCATTATAATTGCCTTTCAAAAAGTATGTATCTTTCCGAGGTACATACTGAAATATTTACAAATGAAATAATATGATGTCTAGAATTTATTTTAAAATAATCCAGGAGGGGAGGGAGGTCGTGGGGGCATATATGAAACAATATTGATCATTAAGAAATGATTTGTGCAGTTGGGAAATGGGTATATATAAGGTCATTACATTGTTCTATTTTTTTATGAGTTTAAATTTTTCTATAGTAAAAAGTTACCCCCAAAATGAAGATAATATAAAGAGATCTTTAGAACTTCCTCCCCCATAAAAAATATTATCTTGGAGCTAAGAGAAATGAAACTGTGGACACAAAATCATATAGCTAGTGTAAACTAGCGTAATTTGTTTTCTTCTGTTTCGTATCATCTCTGATTTGTTTGTTTGTTGGGACTCTGTCATGAAACGTATTCCATTTGTTGCAGGCAGATGCACATTTATTTGTGACTTAGTGGTAAGGGAGACCGACACCCACAGCTAGGCTGTGAGGAAACTTGACAGTGTGGGTAGGGTTGACGGACATTTTGTAGAACAGGTACTTCCTAGGAGCCAAATAATTTGAAAAGTGAATGAATGCAGTCTGGATTTCACACTGCTTAATTTAACTCTTCTTTTACCAGAGTGATACCAACTGGTGGAAAGGCACCTCCAAAGGCAGGACTGGACTAATTCCAAGCAACTATGGTAAGTGTTGCTGAGTGGTTTTACTTCAGCTATTCTTCGTTCACTTGGAATTTTTTTGGTTCTTGAGGCTTTTCTGCTTGCTGCTATGGCTGAGAAGGCAATGGAGTCACTGTCAGTCTCGGACATTTTCCATTCCATGAGCCTCCTGTTAATAAACTGGTCATGACCACCACATGTGCTTGAGCCTGACTGTGTGGCCTAAGAGAAAGCATTATAGCATTCTTAACCCAAGGTTTCCGAGAACGCTTATGGTTTTACTTTCTTCAGCTCCTAAAACAATTGTTTTTAATGCTGATAACTCAATCTTGCAGATCGTTTCTTAGACTAGCCCTTTCTTTTGTGATGGAGTAACACGACCTTGTTAATTCATGTTCGGGGCAGTGACGTTCATTAAATGCTTATCGTGGCAGTTTGGGGACCTTGAGAGAGGAGAGACACGGCTCCCGCCATGAAGCTGCTTCTAGCTGGAAGTGGGACAAATGGACAAAACACTTATTTAGTTGTCAGCAGAATACAGTCAAAAGAGCACAGAATTGATAAACAAGGCTCCTGAGTTTTAATCCTTTTTCTTCCATTTCCTAATAACACTCCCTACCGATTCTAGGAGAGCAGTGAACACACCTTCTTTTAGAGGCAGGTAGCTATGCTGATTGTTCTTTCTGAATACAGGAAGCAAAATATTCCCCCCGCCACCCACTCCTACATAAATACATACAAGAGACTCAAAATTACTTTTAGGCATCTTTAAAGCAGAGTGATCTACAAAATGTAAAAATGAACATCAAATGCTTTCTTTTGCATTTTTGTGCTTTGTTTATTGAATACTTGAGTAATATCAAGTATGCATTCAACTCAGGTATGCAGGTTTGTTTGTTTCTGTTTATACTTCCAGTTAATTACTATGTTATTGCGTTATTGCCTGGCTTCCTTTCCCTTAACACCTAATTCAGCTTCATTTAATGCAAGAACTATCCATTTGATTTTCTGTTACTTTTTATCCACATTAAGTAAAGGAAACTGTATTGAAGGCCCTGGTACTCCTGAAGCTGGGGCACTGTGGTGAATGAGTGGCTTCAGTAAATCATTTGTGTGGCAATTCAACATTGGGCTAACACTTTTTATTTTCAATCTAGTGGCTGAGCAGGCAGAATCTATTGACAATCCATTGCATGAAGCAGCAAAAAGAGGTAGGTGTGATTCTTTTTGACTGAGGTATACAGTACAGTAAAATGCACGGATTTCAATTAGTTTTGACAAATGCATACACCCATGTAACCAACACTCAGATCAAGATCTGGAACATTTCTGCCATCCTATAAAGTTCCCTTTGCACCTTCTCAGTTAAATCCCTGCCTTCCCCAGAGACAGTCTGTCCCAATATCTATTACCCTAGAGAAGTGTGATTTTAATTTTAAAATGTCAGTCAAGAAACAACTGTTGTGGGGAGACGCAAGTCGAAAGACATGGTCTGTGACTTCCAAAGCTCAACATCTGGCAGGGGAGAGAGAGATGTAACAGATCATTAAAATATGGTATGATAAGTACAGTAATTGAAATGTGTTTAACAGGCTGTAGAGGCCAGGGTGGGTAACTGGAGGGCAGAAGAATGGAAGGATCTGGTGGGTACAGCATTTAGGAGAGCATTGGTGTGGTGAGCACTTGGCCAGGGAGGGCATAACAACAGGGATGAACCTGGGGAGGATCCTTGACCAAACAACTGCCAATCTTGTCTTGGGCTTTATTCTGTAGATCAGTAGTCCTCAGCTAGGAGTGATTCCTCTTTCACAAACCCTGAGGATATTTGGCAGTATCTGGAGACGTGTTGACTGTCATGACTGGAGGGATGTTACTGGCATCTTTTGAGGAGAGGCAGCGGTTGTTGCCACACATCCTACAGCACACAGCACCCCCACAATAAATCCAACCCCAAATGCCAATGGGGCTGCTGCCGAGTAACCCTGCTGTAGATAATGGGGAGTTTTTGTAAAGCCTCAGTGAGTTGCATTTCATTCAATTTTTAGATTTTTTGGAAATCTGAATGTACACAAGGAAATTATTGGTTAGGATTGTGAAAAAGTAAAAGGACTAAACTGACATTTAAAAAATTCTTTGTAAGTTAGATACTTGGGACATTAGCCTGAGGATTTTAAATTAATAGTTATAGTTTAGCATATAAGAGCAGCAGCATTGAGTAGGTTATTTAGCCTTTCTTACAGGAACTGAAGATGCATTGTAAATATGAATATGAATAGTATCTGCTTGTTCTTAGGTTTGATTGTTTTTTCCTCAATTTCCAGAATTTCACAAAGAAAAAATAATATATGTATACACACACACACACACACACATATATATTTTTTAACAGAATAGAAATACCTTAAGTATACCCATTTAGGCAACTCTTCCCATTAACCATTAGAAACATTGATGTTAATACTTTCCATTAATAACCTGGAAGTCAAAATGTACCATAATAAATGCATTAATGGGCAGGTCTTAATTTACTACTTACTGATTAATCCATTGCAAATGGAAATTTATGCAGAATGAAACAATGAAATTTATTTAAAAGCAAAATAAAAAGTGAAAGCTTTTTTTCTTGTGTTTTTGTAAATGTAAAATTCTTTCAGGCAACTTGAGCTGGTTGAGAGAGTGTTTGGACAACAGAGTGGGTGTTAATGGCTTAGACAAAGCTGGAAGCACTGCCTTGTACTGGGCTTGCCACGGGGGTCACAAAGGTATTCCATTTTGTTTGTTGTATGTTTCTATGCTGCTGAAAATATGTTTCACCTACGGGAGCCAGATTTACAAAAAACGAGAAAGAAAAAGCATTGGCTATTGTTTTTGAATCCTTTAGAACAGCGGCCAAAAGCCTTGTTCCTGGAAGCTCTGTAGAACAGTGGGTAGAGTGTGGTCAGCCAGTCTCTCCGCATGGGCCCCTCTCGCTTGAAAGACTGGACGCTTCCTTTCCTCTCTCAGGCTTAGAAAGGTTACTGGAAAACAGCAGTAACATCAAAACAAAACCGCTGTCTAATCTTACAGAAGAAAAGATCAGAATTGGCTCCCTAGCTTAGCTTTTCACAAGGTCTGCTTTTATGATTTGCATTTTAAGTTTCATGCAAACTATTAGATTCAAGAGAAAGCCAACATTTGCCTAAGTTAGTGATTCCATTGATACTTTTTCTGTTATAATCAATAATAATGACAAAGTGAATTTTTAGATGTATTTTTTCCTGGCCAAAAATGTATTACCCACTGCTTTTCTACGTCTCTCTATAACA
This sequence comes from Theropithecus gelada, assembly GCF_003255815.1. NCBI lineage: Eukaryota > Metazoa > Chordata > Mammalia > Primates > Cercopithecidae > Theropithecus > Theropithecus gelada. Next base: position 88,602,721 of record NC_037683.1, read on the forward strand.
AAGGAAATAAACTCAACAACAATAAGAAATGAAGATCTCAACAAATTAAATAGCAGTGCCAAAGGAAAATTTGTAACTGTCTCCTAAAAAGAAGCTGATCTTATTTCAGCTAATAAACATGTTAGTTATATGAATGAAAAGTATTATAATGAATGTAAAAATATTCCTGTGTCATGTGAAAATGCAAAAGTCAAAACTATTAGAAAAAGTGTATTTTCCTAAATAATTCCACTTTTTAGATTCTTAAGTTTTTCTATTTTATAAATTTTAGAAAATGTGTTAACATTTTCTTGAAGGTTCTTCTAAAGAATCTCGCTTTTATAAAATTATTGTACCTAGATTTGTCAGGCTTCTAATTTTAATTCTTAAAAAAGTATCTTTTCTCTTTGAATTTCAGATATAGTAGAAATGCTATTTACTCAACCAAATATTGAACTGAACCAGCAGGTAAGACTGCTTATCTGAAAATTATTTAACACATACCTGCTTGTTCTCTTTAGTACAGAGCAACTTATGGGCATGTGAAGTATTGTCAAAATACCGCAAGCGCATAATTTAAAAATTATAATTGCACTAAAATTCAAATTGTCCACAGCCCCAAGTGCCAAACCCACTCCTCCTCAGATGTCACTTTCAGCTTTTAGCTCTTTCTTTCTGTACTTACCTTTGTCTTACCAAGGAATAGGCTGACGGAGCTATCTCTCCGTGCGTTATCTTCATGTGTACTTTGGCCTCCTGTTGGGTATGTGAAGGGTTAAGCTTGTCACTGCCCCAGCTCTCATCTTTCAGCACCCCAGCACCCAGCCTGTCCTCTGCTCCTCAATGCACTTCATCCCAGTTTTTGGTTATATTACTATAGGACGTTTACTTTATTATGGGTGTCTAAATAGTGTTCATTGCTTATATAACCTTTTCTTTTTGTTTCTGTACTTATTGACTTTTTAAAACTCATTTTTTGTTATTTCACTGTGACTTCTCTACTGTTTTATACAGTCTGGACATATAATGCTTTTCCAAAATGTGTAAGATAATCAACAGCTTTCTTTTTTCTCCCTGGACTCATACTTCCTGAAGTTCTCCATCATTCTCCAGACTGAGCAACTTCGTCCCTGTGGCCCTTTGCTGTCTTCCAGGGAACGCCTTCCATTCTCTGCCATGTTGCATCTTCATTTTTCTGGATCCCTTGTCTTTCTTTTGTCAGAGAACATCTTCAAGCAGATTCCTGAGAAAGAGAAGCTTGGGATTGATTATTTGACTGATCAGAAGTCTAGGTCAAAAACAGTTTCCCTCAGAATTTTGAAGGCATGGCTCTGTGGCATTCTTGTTTCCAGGGCTGCTGTTGAGAGGTTTGGTGCCATTTTGATTCCCCTTCTTTTATGTGTGATCTGCTTTTTCTCTTGCTAAGAGTATTTACTTTTTTGTTGGTGTTTTAAAATTTTATGATGATGTGCCTTAGCGTTCATCTCTTCCCAGTGATTATGATGAGTTCTTTCAGCCTGGAAAATTATCTTGTATTATTTCTTTTAGAGTTTTTTTTTTTTTTTTTTTTTTTTGAGACGGAGTCTCGCTCTGTCGCCCAGGCTGGAGTGCAGTGGCCAGATCTCAGCTCACTGCAAGCTCCGCCTCCCGGGTTCCCGCCATTCTCCTGCCTCAGCCTCCCAAGTAGCTGGGACCACAGGCGCCGCCACCTCGCCCGGCTAATTTTTTTGTGTGTTTTTAGTAGAGACGGGGTTTCGCCGTGTTAGCCAGGATGGTCTCGATCTCCTGACCTTGTGATCCGCCCGTCTCGGCCTCCCAAAGTGCTGGGATTACAGGCTTGAGCCACCGCGCCCGGCCTCTTTTAGAGTTTTTATCTGACCCTTCTTTGTTCTTTTTGTTCTGGAATGCCTGTTAGTAGGATGTTGGACTTCTTGGATTGAACCTTCAGTTTTCTTAATTTTTCCCAGAGATATTCTCACCTGTTCTATTTTGTTATCTTTTTAGTTCCCCAGAGTTCTGTATTAGTTTTCTATTGCTGCCTAGCAAACAACCATAGGCTTAGCAGCTTCTACTTTCTGTACGTCAGAATTCTGGGCATGGCATAGCTGCGTTCTCTGCTCAGGGTCTCCCAGGTGGAAATCAAGGGATTGGCTGGAGCTGGATTCTCATCTGGAGCTTGGGGTCTGCTTCCAAGTGTATTTAGGTTGTTGGAAGAATTGATTTTCTTGTGTCTGTAGTACTACTGAGGCCCTCAGCTTTTAGAGGCCACCCCTCTCTATAGACAGCTCACAGTATGGCTGCTTGCTTTCTTCCTCAAGGCCAGAAGGAGATTGTCTGTCTGCTGCTTCATCGTTTTTAGTTTTTAAGGGCCCACCTGGTTAGGTCAGGCCCACCTGGGATAATGTCCCTTTTGATGAACTCAACATCCGCTGACTAGAAACCTCATTACAGGAGTGATAGCCTATTACATTCACTGCTTTCACTCGCAGTCAAGAGGAGGGGGCCTATACAGGGGGCCAGGAACCGTGGGGCCCGTTCTTAGAATTCGTCTGTTATAAGCTCTTATTTTACTCTGATTGTTACTTTTATGCAGTATCTTTCTTTTTCTTGTTTCATGACACAATATGATCTTGTATCTTGCTGATATAATATTTATAACTTTTCAAACTGTATTTTTTGGCTATTCACTGTACTGTGTTTTTTCCCTTTGAGATCCATTTATTTTGTTTGTTTTGGTCTTTCCTAAAATATTGTAGGCTTTCCATGAACACTTGATGTCATTATCTATCCATTCATTATTATTTTTTAAATTTGAGATAGAGTCTCGCTCTGTCATCCAGGCTAGAGGATAGTGGCGCAATCTCAGCTCACTGCAACCTCTGCCTCCCGGGTTCAAGCTCTTCTCCTGCCTCAGCCTCCCAAGTACCTGAGACTACAGGCCTGTGCCACCGGGCCTGGCTAATTTTTGTGTTTTTAGTAGAGACGGGCTTTCACCATGTTGGCCAGGCTGGTCTCAAACTCCCGACTTCGGGTCATCTGCCCTCCTTGGTCTCCCAAAGTGCTGGGATTTACAGGCATGAGCCACCATGCCTGGCCCTTATCCATTCATTTTTAAGTGTGATTGGAAGCTGTGTGTGCTTGGTGAGGTCTGCTGGCTGGTGGGCTCCTCCACAGGGCGATCTGGTGAGGTCCTGGCTATTTTGCTAGGTGACACCCAAATGCTAATGAAAGTACACTCCTTCTCTCCCCTGCACATGGGACTGCACTGCTTCTCCAGAGGAACCCTCCAGTCTCCTGCCTGGGGGTGTGTGCACACTGGGCAGTGGGGTACGTAAAGGTACCTCAGAGAGGGGTCTTACTGTTCAGTCTGTAGGTTTTTTACCTAACCTTCAGCTTTTAGTTTTTGGCCTTTTGCTACCTTCTCTTGTACCTAGTGTTCATGAACTTGGAAACTATCAGATTACTTTATTAACAAGTAAATCTGTCATCATTATTGGGTCATCTGGCAGCAAGAGAAGGGGAAGAGGTTCTGAGATTCTACTTTTTATAAGTACTTTTAACCAGTATCTCTGTTTTCCCACCAATGCCTCATATCAGCCCTGACACCTCCAGGAATCTCCCGTTCCTCATTTTTGCCAGGTTTCTGCATGTTCAAATCTGCTTGCTTCCTCCTGGGTCTCCCTCTGCAGGCATCTGCTTTTCAGCTCGTGCTCCACCAAGTCAGCTTGTACTCCTCCGTCCAATTCCATCTCCCAAAAATGACTCCTCTCCCATCTCTTGAGTCTCCTTTCCTTTTCTCTTTGGAATTCTATAACTTCATTCCCATTTTAGGTTTAATTGGGTTAAACCTAAATTAGCATGTACTTTCATGTGGTACTTTCTCTGTCTATCACTATAGAACAAGTTGGGAGACACAGCTTTGCATGCTGCTGCCTGGAAGGGTTACGCAGATATTGTCCAGTTGCTTCTGGCAAAAGGTAAAGTCTGTGCTGAGTTTATCTGGTCTTTGCTTGCCCTGAAAAATAGTCTATATCAAATTATGCCATTTGAAATGGTAGGAAGAATAATAGTCTTATTTCAGAATAGGGTTGAACCTTTGCTCTGCCTGTATATCGTGGAGTAGTTATGATAAAATAAAATTATTGGGTGTTGGTTTGTGTTAGTTTTTAATATAAACTAAAATCATGGCAAGCTTTAACGTTACATATATTAGTAAGAACTGTACTGTACATTTCTGCAGGATTATAGAGCCTTAGAAACAAAGAATGTGTGTGTACACATGTGTTGGGGAGATCCTGTCTGAGAAAGCTGTATAAGTAAAGTTGCTGAGGCCCCAGTTCTCACAGGGAAGTCTTGATGGATAAGCAAGAATGATGTGGCTGCAATGTCCTGCTTTCAGCTGAGCAGGTGCTAGGTGTAAAGTGAACGAGAGACGATATCTTCATCCCCTGTTTTTACAAGTCAGGGGAAACAGTGAAGTTATAAACCGACTATCCCTTTATCCATTTGTCCCGCAAATATTAGTTTACTCTTAGAGAAGGCCAGGCAGACCACCCATACTGTACCCTAGTCCAGAAGCCTATCATGTAGGATGCTTGAGTCCCCAAGACACTTGTCATGGAATTACCCTTATTAGGGATCCTCAGAGCAATATTGTGGGATATATGATAGGAATGGTTTAGATTTTAAGTATGCAGGTGAGGTAAGCTCCAGGTCTAAAAGGCCAGACACTGTGAGGATCACTCTAGGGCCCTGTGAAGGGTTTGCTGAGGACTTTGATGTCTAATATGACAGCCACTAGCCACGTGCACAACTGAGCCCTTTAAATGAGGCTATCTGAATTGAGATGTGCTTTAAGTGTAAAATGCATAACAGATTTCAAAGACTTAGTGAAACAAAAAGTAAAACATCACAGTAATTTTCGTGTTGGTTATGTGTTGAAATGATAACATTTCAGATATGCTGGGTTAAATAAAATATATAATTAAAATTAATTTCACATTTTGCAAATGTGGCTATTAGAAAAGTAAAAATTATATATGTGGATCACATTATATTCCTATTAGTGCTCATCTAAAGGGACCCAGGAAATGGTTGTGTTTCTTCTCTATCATCACTCTCTGAATATTTCCTGTTCTGATAGAAATCATGTCTATGAGCTCTAAAGTGTAATACAATATATGATTAGTCACAGAACTGTTAACCCTCAGGAGTTTTTGACCTATGGCACACTGAGAGAATGAGGTTTCTTATATAACCCTACTGTGAATAGAATGATCTGCTTAGGAGTAAGATTTTGACACAAGATCATTATATTACTAACTAAACATACTATTTTTTTTTCTTGATGCAATATTTCTGTGCCTTTAAATTTGGGGACACTTCTTTCTTTTTTTCTTTTTTTTTTTTTTGAAACTTGGTCTCACTCTGTGGCCCAGACTGGAATGCAGTGGCATGATCTCGGCTCACTGCAACCTCTGCCTCCTGGGGTTCAAGTTATTCTCCCACCTCAGCCTCCCGAGTGGCTGAAATTACAAATGTGCACCACCACACATGGCTAATTTTTGTAGAGACAGAGTTTCGCCATGTTAACCAGTGTAGTCTTAAACTCCTGAACACAAGCAATCTGCCTGCCTCAGCCTCCCAAAGTGCTGGGATTACAGGAGTGATGAGCTACTGTGTCGGCCTATTTTTGTTTATTGAAGGGGAAGTGGTTGCAAAAAAAATGACACTTTCCTACACTGTGGCAGAAAGTATGAACTGATAATGCCTTCTATTTTTAGTTTTTGGTTTTTTTTGAGACTGAGTCTCACTCTATTGCCCAGGTTGGAGTGCAGTGGTGCAATCTTGGCTCATTGCAGTCTCCGCCTCCTGGGTTCAAGTGATTCTCATGCCTCAGTCTCCCAAGTAGCTGGGATTACAGGCATGCACCACCATGCTTGGCTAATTTTTGTATCTTTAGTAGAGATGGGCCATATTGGCCAGGCTGGTCTTGAACTCCTGACCTCAAATGATCCACCCACTTTGGCCTCCCAAATTGCTGAGATTACAGGCGTGAGCCACCATGCTTGGCCTAAAGCCTTCTTGGAAAGCAATCTTAAAATCAGAGATAAAAAAGGAGACATTACAACTGATACCACATAAATTCAGAGGATCATTAGAGACTAGTATGAAAAGCAATCTGGCAGTAGCTGGCAGAATTTAAAATGAACTTAGCCTTACTTTCCAATACCACTTTTAGTAAACCATTCTCAGAAATACATGTGAACAAAGATGTTGTTCAAGGATGTTCACTGGAGTATTTGAGATAATGAAAATTAGGAGTAGCCTAAGTACCCATCAATACAGGAGTAATTAAATTTTGGAGCATCCACAAAATGGAATACTTAAATGGTTAAGTTACAAATATGTGTATTGCTAAGAAAACAGTACCATTAGACATTAAGTTTTAAAAACATGAAATTACAGACCAATATGTGTAGTATGATTTTGTGTCTATATCAATATGTGTATGAATGCATTGATGCAAATAAGGGAGATAAGAACTCACGCCCACTTGTTAAGAATAGTTACCTTAGGAGTAGGTAGAAGATGAAGGGATGAA